>NC_091282.1:1199193413-1199493413 GCF_032444005.1 Ranitomeya imitator | reverse complement strand
CCACAATTTTGCACAATTTGATAAACCGCACCTCGCTCTGCGAGACATGCCCACAGTCGGACGCATAAAATATGTCTATGTCTAAAATGCATCATAAATATGGTGCAAGTTATTAAAAAATAGGTTTTTGGCGCACATTAGAGTTTTTGATGCTTTTAGTTTGATCCTGTAAATGTGTCCCAATGTGTTGAAATAAGAAAAAAACAAGCGATCCCTACAAGTTAAAAATTGCCAAAAAAGCAGCAACAAAGTCTGTATGTGAAATGAGTAAAATGTGAGTAACTCTGACCAATTCCATATTGTGATGGCTACACCACTTGGTCAGAGAGTCTTTAAAATGGCAGAACTTGTGCTATGTTCCCAGTAAGCTGGTCTTAGTACCTACTAAAGTGGTCCATGGAAGGACAAGCCGGGAAACAGCGATTGCTGCATTGTTGGGAATGAAGGGTAGCCTGTCTTGAAGAGCCACTCTAGCATAAGTTACTGAAAATGTTCCTGACAGTTGTGAAAGACAGTTTCAGAACATGTAGACCTCTATATGGGACCATATAACCGCAGACCGGTCAGAGTGTCCATGCTGATGCCTGTCCATCACCGAAAGCATCTACAGTTGCCATATGAGCATCAGCACTGCCCCATGGAGCGGTGGAAGAAGGTCATCTGGTGTGACAAATTATGCTATCTGCAGTCACTACAGGAAAGAGAAACGTTGATGCAGGAAGTGCGATGCTCTGACCAATGTCCATGCCATATGGATGTACCACCTGCCTAAACATTGTACAGACTAAGTACTACCCTACATGGGAGTAGTAATTCCGAGTGGCAGTGGTCTCCTTTAGCAGGAGGATGCCCCTGTCACATTGCAAAAAGTTTTCGGGAATGGTTTGAGGAACATAATAAAAAGTTGGCCACCATGATCGCCAGGAGAACCGGTTTTCAAACTCTTCACATCTCAATTTGATCTCAAGAGGTAATAGCTCTATACACAGCTGATAACACAAGAGGAGTGGTGGAACCACTGTGCCGTGCCCCAAGGAGAGACTATAGGGGCATGACTAGGTGAGCACCTGACTTTCAATAGAGCCACTAATAGTGGGGTTAGGCTTGGCTCCTAATGAACACCGGGTGCTACTCCAGGACAGACCATGGATGCACCCCCCAAGGGACTGGCAGCTGAAACGGACCGGAGGGAAAGAACATCTGTTCCAGCAGGTGCGGACTGGTAGGCTGGCACTGCATATACTGGCGGGTCCAGCTAATATGTAGACTGGCATGGCTGGTGCTGCCGGGTTCGGCTGATATATAGACTGGCACAGCGGGTGTAGGCGGGTCCGGCTGATACACAGATTGGCATGGCAGGTGTGGGTGGATCGAGTTGATGTACAGACTGGCACGTCAGGTGCTGCTGGATCCGGCTATAATACAGACAGACAAGGCAAGTACTGGCAAGAGCCTTAGGGATGGACAGAAACTAGCAGGAACTAGCAGATTGGGACCTGAGAATTCGCAAGCATGTTTATGAACAGACTAACAACGTTGCACAGGCACCTCCATGCAGGTGGAGGTGCCTTAAATAATTAAATAATAAATGTCTTCCAGCTATTAGCCCTAACCATAGTGCCCAGGGATCTGCACCCCGTGCATGCATCGCAGCAGTAGCAGATAAGGAAGCAGCAGTAAGAGTGAGACGGGAGCTGTGACATTGAGTGAGGAACGACACATTAGAAATTTTGCACAAGATATTATGCACATCAAGGCTATAAAAAGCAAGCAAGACAAAGAAAAACATTTTCAGGACATAAGATAGTGGAAAGATAAAGAATTAAATGATTATATTTTCATTTTCTGAAATATTGAAATGCTAAAAGGGGTTGTCTCATTACGAATAAAAAAAACCCCTTTTCATATGAAAACTTTTCATGTCGATCAATTGATCATCTCAGACTCTCCACAAATTGCTGATTTTAATGTAGTGGCCACTACAGGGAAATTGTGGTATCACATGTCGTCATTCAAATAAATGGCCATTTAGTAAAGATTATAATTAGTCATTGACCGCTCAGTTCCATCGCACCTCCAATTAGTAGATGTGGCGTTATCATTGCTCCACGATGCACTCATGAGAATCGTGACATCGCGTCAAGGCTACTAATCAGAAGAGGCACTGAGGATCCAAGCAGATAGGAGGAGGTTCACAGGTCCTTGGTCCAGCAGTCATGAACTGCTCAACTCTACCCTCTATACATTGCAGAATGGACCACGGTCTGGAAAGAGTTGATCCTTGCTTTTTTCTTTCATGCTAAAATTTTTTCAAATCAACCCTTTTTTGGCGCCACGTATTCCAATATTCGTGCAAACGTTATTCCCTACACTCAGCTCAGCTTATAGAGACGCCGCAGACCGCCAGGATGACAATGAACACTGTATTTCTGCACTAACGCTCTGTCCGTGAAAAATACAATTTATTCTTTAATGGCCCTTTAGGAGTTTTCACAGATAAGTAGTTAACTCAGGAAAACTTCCTTCCCACGAGCAGTCGTAAACGAGGAGAGAAATTAATACAAAATTTTCCAGACTCGATTTGCGATTTGGAAATCACATTTAAACGACTTAGAGAATTTGCAAAGCAGAAATCCTCCACTTTATCATGAGCTAGAGTAACAAACAAGCTTCATTAGGCATAAAACCCTCTTTTCCGAGCACATTTTTATAGAGGAGGAAGCAGCTACGTTGTGAAACCGCGATGGCGACACGCTTACTTACTTAGGAAAACATTTCCAGAAAGGATCAGGTTTTGTCGAAGGTCAAATGAGCTTTTACCAGATATGTGATTAATTAGTGTCTTTGGAAGGAATACAGGATCTATTAACCATATTGCTTACTTTTACGGAAATTTCCTTGACAGTCACTGAGTGTTAAAACATGTTCTGCCTAACGGATCAACATCCGTTCAGTTACAGGAGAAATAAAGCATAGGCTCCTGATGATGTAGGACTGTGATTTCCTGGGCCTGAGGCCCACCAGCTATCTAAACAGAACCGATGGGCAACCACTTAAAGATGACCTGTCACTTGCCCTAAATATGTATATTTGATTTACCTGGTGTAAATGCCGCTGTTCTCCTGAATCCGGTGATGCCTTTCTTAAATTCCTGCGTCTCTCCGTTCCTGAGATATGACCTCCTCTTCCCTGTAGATATATTTTAGCATTTTATCCAATTGGGCATGGTACTCAGCTCTTCTCTATGCGTGTTTTTGAGGTGATCACGCCCCCTTGACCAACAAGACTGGATTTATAGACAATGAAGATGTAGCCATATCTCAGGAACGTAGACACACAGAAACGAAAGAAAAACAATGCCGGATTCAAAAGAACTGCGCCATTTACGCCAAGTAAAAAAAATTACATATTTATGGCAAGTGACAGCTCCTCTTTAAATGACATCCTTAAAAGGGTTATCCAGAACTAAATTGTTTTTTTTACAATGAGCCAAAAAACTAACAAGCAGGTAGTTGCTAACTGGTTAGCAACTACATGCCTGTTCTATCCATCACTGGCGATCCAGCTGCTCCACGTCAACAGAGCAGCTCTGCCCCTTCCAGGCTGCTCTGTCGATGGGGTGTGACTGCCGACGTCATGCTGATTGATAGCAGGCTCCCCACAGATATGCAGCAGGGAGCTTGCTCTCAATCAGAATTACATAGTCAGTCATCAACAGAGCAGAGTGGAAGAGAAGCTGCTGTTCTGTTGATGTGAAGTCAGCAAAAGCCGTTAAATACAAAAAGCAAGAGCGATTTGTGACTGCTCTGTACCTGCAGAGATGTACTCTGGGCAGAACAGGCAAATAGTTGGCAACTACCAACCTGTTCTTAGGCCCACAGTAAAAAAGAATAGGATAGTCCTGGATAATCCCTTGAATAATGACGTTATCCTTGCTTATACGGATAATATCATTAATAAATTCTAAGAAGTTAGGTAGCCAATCCATAGGAATCATCCCAAGCCAAAAGTTGCACATGGATCTTAAAGCCCCCATACACAGTGGGATAATGGTGGCTGAATCCACCGATATCGACAGGCTCCAGCCAACATTCTAATATGGGGGTACTCAGTACCGGTTCCGGTCGCAATTAAAGGGATGGCAGTGACCCGGTCTGTGGCCCTGGGTGCCCAAGTAAAAGGGGGTAGGTCTTTTAAGGGTTTGAATAAAGTTTGTGCTCGTGACGCCACCTGTGGTTCTCGGTCAGAGGTGACCAACGCTGCTTAAAAAGGTCTGTTACTGCAGCAAAGATGGTAATGCTTCCCACAGGTGAAGCGGGGTCCCTATGGCTCCCAATGTATATGGCAAGGGTGGGGAATACCGGCAAATAATTGGAGGACACAGGGTTGTGACGTCTTTACCTGGTTTACTGGTTGCACCAGGCCACAGTCCAGGGTACCAGCAACAGGTGGTGATATGGTCCGGTCGGCCGAGAGGCAGTGGTGAATCCCTCTCCCAGGTGAGGTCCGTAAGCCTTCCTGCTCGCGCTCGTATGCGAGGTCCTTGCTGCCTGTGGCTTTCTGACAAATTCCTCTCTCTCCTGTCCTGGGAAAGTTACCTGTATGGTGGGCAGTGTGAGCCTTTATACAGGGTCTCTAGCATGACCTGGGCTCTCCGAGTACTGCTTCACCTTCGGGTGTGGGTGCGGGCAAATTACTTAAAGTCCTTTTGCCCTTTGGTTCTGCTGTGTGACCTGGAGTACTGCATAGCGTCGGGCTCCCGGTGCCAAGTTCCTGCGCTCGGCTCAGAGGGTGCCCGGTCACAGTTCCCCTCTAAGCTCCTTCCTTCTCCTTTGCTTCATTCCTCAGATGCTCACTAACTTCAGGTTCTCTTCTGTTCCTGGAGCTGCAGCACACTCGTGGCTGCACGGCCCCACTCTCTGCTCTCACTCCTCTCTCCTACACTGTCTGCTACCAACTGCCTTCTCTGGTCTCCCTGGACCAACTAAATAACTCCTCCTCCAGACCAGAACAGTTAAAGCCGGGGAAGCTCCCCCTTCTGGCCTGGATTCAGAATGTGTTGCATGTAGGTGCTTACCTGGTAAAGGGAATCCTCCTTGCCTCCAAGCAGGACATCCCCCTCCCCGAAAGGAAGGCAACATCACTGTAACAACCGGTTAACTGGGGCCAAATTTGTCTGGCAGTGGTTTTGTTATAGAGAACACAGGAGCTCCTGTGAGTGTTCCTGTGTATGGGAGAGGTAGACGAGATAGATGCCAGACCAAGCATTGATCGAACCATCTTTTCTATTGGGTATGAGAGCTATCTTTCCCATTGACCTCTTTACATGTGAACACTCGATTTGGCAGAGCGTGTCAATGGAGAGAGAGAGGTAAACAGCTGCCAGGCACCTTTGGTGGTTACTTATCTTCCATAGAAACAGAATCAAAAGTATCTGGTGTTGTCAATGTCAACGTGCCCAATCCTTCTCTCCTCTGACATTACAGTTGGCCGTTCCTTGGCCAACGTTAATCCAATGTGAATAAGCACCTTAAGGGCCCCAAAGTAGTTGCACAAGTGGTTTTCTACTGCTGGACCTTTGGGCTTGTGACGAACTGGATGGTGGAACCATTGTGCTGTGATCTGAGGAAAGCCTAGAGGGGCTTGACTAGGTGAATCACCAAGTCCAACCTCGGATGCATGACAGCTGATGATACTGCGATCTGAGGAGAAACGAGGGAGATGGGACCAGGTGCTATACCAGGACTGACCTCTAGTAGATAGCAGCTGACCCCCAAGGGACAGGAGGCAGGAACAGGCAGGGATAGTACACTTGGCAAGCACTGGAGGACATGGCTTACAAACAGTCAGGCAGACACGGCTGATAGGCAGGCAGGCATGGCTGATAAACAGGCCGGCTGATACGACAGATAGACAGGCAGGCACGGCTGATAGACAGACAGGCATGGCTATTACTAAATCCAACACCAGTGACCACTTATTACTAAACCCAACATCAGTGACCACTTATTACTAGACCCAACACCAGTGACCTCTTATTACTAGACCCAACACCAGTGGCTATTTATTACTAAACCCAACACCAGTGACCACTTATTACTGAACCCAACACCAGTGACCACTTATTACTAAACACAACACCAGTGACCACTTATGACTAGACCCAATACCAGTGACCACTTATCACTAAACCCAACACCAGTGACCACTTATTACTAAACCCAACATCAGTGACCACTTATTACTAAATCCAACACCAATGGCCATTTATTACTAGACCCAATACCAGTGACCACTTATCACTAAACCCAACACCAGTGACCACTTATCACTAAACCCAACGCCAGTGACCACTTATTACTAAACCCAACACCAGTGACCACTTATTACTAAACCCAATACCAGTGACCACTTATCACTAAACCAAACACCAGTGACCACGTATTACTAAACCCAATACCAGTGTCCACTTATTACTAAACCCAATACCAGTGTCCACTTATTACTAAACCCAACACCAGTGACCACTTATTACTAAACCCAACACCAGTGACCACTTATCACTAAACCCAACACCAGTGACCTCTTATTACTAGACCCAACACCAGTGGCTATTTATTACTAAACCCAACACCAGTGACCACTTATTACTGAACCCAACACCAGTGACCACTTATTACTAAACACAACACCAGTGACCACTTATGACTAGACCCAATACCAGTGACCACTTATCACTAAACCCAACACCAGTGACCACTTATTACTAAACCCAACATCAGTGACCACTTATTACTAAATCCAACACCAATGGCCATTTATTACTAGACCCAATACCAGTGACCACTTATCACTAAACCCAACACCAGTGACCACTTATCACTAAACCCAACGCCAGTGACCACTTATTACTAAACCCAACACCAGTGACCACTTATTACTAAACCCAACACCAGTGACCACTTATCACTAAACCAAACACCAGTGACCACGTATTACTAAACCCAACACCAGTGACCACTTATTACTAAACCCAACACCAGTGACCACTTATCACTAAACCCAACACCAGTGACCTCTTATTACTAGACCCAACACCAGTGGCTATTTATTACTAAACCCAACACCAGTGACCACTTATTACTGAACCCAACACCAGTGACCACTTATTACTAAACACAACACCAGTGACCACTTATGACTAGACCCAATACCAGTGACCACTTATCACTAAACCCAACACCAGTGACCACTTATTACTAAACCCAACATCAGTGACCACTTATTACTAAATCCAACACCAATGGCCATTTATTACTAGACCCAATACCAGTGACCACTTATCACTAAACCCAACACCAGTGACCACTTATCACTAAACCCAACGCCAGTGACCACTTATTACTAAACCCAACACCAGTGACCACTTATTACTAAACCCAACACCAGTGACCACTTATCACTAAACCAAACACCAGTGACCACGTATTACTAAACCCAATACCAGTGTCCACTTATTACTAAACCCAATACCAGTGTCCACTTATTACTAAACCCAACACCAGTGACCACTTATTACTAAACCCAACACCAGTGACCACTTATTACTAAACCAAACACCAGTGACCACTTATTACTAGACCCAACACCAGTGTCCACTTATTACTAAACCCAATACCAGTGTCCACTTATTACTAAACCCAACACCAGTGACCACTTATTACTAAACCCAATACCAGTGTCCACTTATTACTAAACCCAACACCAGTGACCACTTATTACTAAACCCAACACCAGTGACCACTTATTACTAAACCAAACACCAGTGACCACTTATTACTAAACCCAATACCAGTGACCACTTATTACTAAATCTAACATTAGTTACCATTTATTACTAGACCCAACACCAGTGACCACTTATTACTAAACCCAACACCAGTGATTGACAACCATCAGTGCATGCAGTGATACAGAGGAGACTGTCAATCACTAGTAGCAGTTATGAAAGTCACTGAATAGGACCGCCCACTGGACTCCTATACATTAAAAAAAAAAACATTTTAATGGGAAAAAGTCATGTTTACTGAAAATTTTCCCATAAAAATGTCTATCAATCTGATCAGCTCCTCCTGCTCCCTAACTTCCTGCCTGATAGTAGTCATTTTGTTAGTTACTGATCTTTAATTGCATAATGATGAGCTAATACCACACCAGACAGTTTTTCTATCTATTATGGGCTTTTCTATGCTAATAATAATCAGACAGAAGCATTAGAAACGATCACAGGGATCTGTCATCGGCGTGCACTCTACATGACATCCTACGAAGTCTCTTCTGCCCGCAGCCAGGATGTGTCAGTGCACTCGGCTGCAGACGCTGCATAAGCATCCATGTAGAGCAGATGTGTGAGTAATGTGCTGCTGCTCTCTTCTATACAAAGGTATTAACTAATATGACTTCCCCCAGTCATTTACAGCAGAATCTCCAAATAATGCAGAGGAGCAAACGTCATTACTCCAGAGAAATGAGCATACAGCAATCATTGTATAGAGCAGTGGTTTCCAGCTGTTGTATAACTACAACCCCCAGCATTTCATAACAGATCTCAATGACTCTGAGCATGGCACCAGTTAGGTACTCAACCACATTTACCGTTTAACTGGTCACATGCACTGGCATATTGGCTTGAATCGGGTTCGGACTGGCATATCGGAGAACAGGGGAATCCTCGGGTGGGCCTCTCTGCAGAAGTGAGCACCACTCTATATGAGCAGTAGTTGGCACAATATTCTTGATCCACTTTGTACAGACAAAGGCAATATTATTACATAGAAGAACAGGTGAAATCTTTGCATGTAACTGAAAAGTGGACCACCGGAGTAAATGTTATTGGTGGACCCTTGGTATCTCAGTCTGGCACTGGCTATAATGGATGCTTGTGCTCTCTCCAGGCACTCAAATGTGTAATACGATCGTCTGAACGAGCCCTAAAGGTAGAGAAAAAAATAAAGGTGCGCAAATTTATATACTATGTACTTCAGTTTACCAATATTTAATCGCTGCTTGCTTTACGTAAATGGAAACATGGAAGAATTTAAAAATGGAGCCCTCCTATCTTAGAAGGAATGACCTAAATCATGAACAAACATCAATGCCACTGAATACTGAAAAAAGTATTATTGGCGCAGTAAGAAGGTATTAAAAAAGTAATACACAAATATTTTTGAGTTCTATGTATCACAGATTTGAGACTTATTGGGAAAAAAAAGAGTACAATTAAAAAACAGATATCACAAAAAGACATGATAAAAAGAAGAACAGACAAATAAAGTTCATTAAGTTCTTTGGAGAGAGGAGGCGCATGAGATAGGAGATAGCAGTTGTTGCTCATAAAGTTCTATGGAGAATTTTAACTTTCGTCTCAGAAGAATGTGTGGAACCCCAGCTCCTCCGTAGAATTTTAATAGCACCAACTGTCACCTCCTATCTCAGTAATGGGAAAATCTGTCCTCACTGAGCACCAAAGTGGTTTCACAAAATTAATGAATAGGAAGAGTTTTTCAAGCATTTTTAAGTGACTTTCTATGCACTTTGTTTTGAGTGGACTGGCTCCAAAAACTCCTTAAAAAAAGCTTTCTTTTGCTGTTTTTGGAGCAGAAACTCCCCAACTTTCCAATTAATACTTATCATTTCTGAACTTTTTGTGTGGTTTTAGATTACCTTCTGCTCAGAAAATTCAGTGAAAAAAAACTTTTTGCTCAGTTTCTGGAGCAGAAAACTGTGTGGAAACTTCACGTATTTGGCGAGTTCTGAGTTTTTTAAGAAGATTTGTAGAGTTTCTGCTATGAAACCATAGAGCATATTCTTAGGTCACGTTCACACATTCAGTATTTGGTTAGTATTTAAATCAGTATTCGTAAGCCAAAATCAGGAGTGGAACAATCAGAGGAAAAGTAGTGCTTAGACTTCCTACACCAGCTGATGGTGTTCACAAAGAAAAATAAGATCCCTTTCACTTTTTTATGGAAGAACTAACATACATGAGATATTCATTATATTTATTCACTAGGAGGCAGAGCACTTTGTAGTTAACCTTTTTTATTTTCTATTTTCGGAATATCCCTCTAACTTTAGTTTTTCCAGATGCCTTATTGACCTCGGGCCTCACTTTGTGACTCCTGATCATGTTTTGAGTGGTCTCGTTTCCTTTTTTTTTTTTGCTCTCTTGGCTGGTACATCATGTGTACCACGATAGGATCCGACCATCACCTACCCAGATTGGCATTGAGAATTCTAGGAAAACTTTTTTTAGCTTCATATTTCATTTTAACTTTCCTGATACACAGGAGCAGGGGAAACAGGGTTTTAACGGTGTTTAGAGAGCGATTTCTAATTACAGCCCTTTTTTTTTCAGCAGAATCTTAAACAAACGTTGTTGGAAATAAACATTTACTTACTGTAATAAGTGCTGTAAGTGATAAGATACACAGGGGACTGGGGGGGGAAGCAGCTTCTGGATCTCAAATCACTGAGGAAAGCCACGATCAATTGTCAGCCATATTTCTAGGATTTGAAATATTACCATGTCTTGTACCTTCTACCTTATAGGTCAGTGCCCTGTGTAGATGCAGAAATCTTAACCCCCTGGCCACAGACGGCTTTGCCTGTTCCACCCAAGAACAACAATTTTAAATTGTCGTCTTTTTTTGCCTGCATGTTCCCCAAATCTTTTTTTTTTACTTAATATTTTCATATGATTCACCATGCAGTTCAAAGGGTTTGTCCATAAATTTCTATTCGTTTAAAAATAAGACTCTGGTGGTGGTGAAATAAAAGAAAGACACGGTGGTGGTCAAATAAAAGAAAGACACGGTGGTGGTCAAATAAAAGAAAGACTCTCCTACCTTCTGCTGTCGGAGCCCCCTCTCAGTCTCCTAGTTTCCTCTCCCAATAGGGGACATGAACATGCCCTGGTTTTCTTGCCCGGTGATCTCATCAAAAGTCCTGCTGCACTCTCAGCATTGGAAACTACACTGAATTGTTATTATCAATGCAGTTTCTATTGTAAACTTTGGGGCACCTAACATAGTGGGGCCTGGGCAATTGCCCATTTCCCCTCCCCCCAACAATGGCCCTGATGAAACTATGAGATCTTAATTATTTTATGGGGGTGTAAACAATTACTTGGATGCAACAAGGCAGAAGATGAAGATGTAGTGGTAACTTAACCAAAGAGTATTTATTAATATGACACAATTGTTTAGGCGATTAGAGTACAGAATTAAGGAGGATTGAAAAATTGTTGAAATGCAGTGATGTATTTTATAATGGAAATGTATACCCCTTTTTCAAGTTCCTATAACAATTCTAATAATAAAGACTACCATACAAGGCAAAAAACAGTAATGTCTATAGTGCGTCACAGTCAGTCTCATGCTCTTGACCGTCGTCACTTAATTAGCATATCGGCAGATACAATCTTAGTACAGACCCTAAAGGGAGTATAAAGGGAGTCAGTGGTGCTACTCCATTAGGTCATAAGTTGCTCATCAACTAGTCACTTGAGCAATGTGCTTGAGCAATGTGCTTACTAGGGCCAACTGTTTCCTGAAGTGCAGCCCCAAGGCCCATCGGTATCATAATATACACTTGGGTCATTAGAGTTTCTCTGGTTGGCTCCCTCTCCCTCGTTTCCTTTGACTGGCTCTCTCTCAATTCCTCTGACTGTCTCTCTCTCTCTCTCAATTCCTTTGACTCAGACTCTCGAATCCTTTGACCGTCTCTCTCCCTCGATTCCTTTGGCCAGCTCTTTTTCTCAGGTAGTCTCGATATCTTTGACCAGCTCTCTCTAAATTCCTGTTATCGGTTCCCTCTCTCTCAATTCCTCTGACAATCTTTTTTTCTCTCGATTCCTCTGATCAGTTCCCTCTCTCGATTCCTCTAAGCAGCTCCCTCTCTCTCGGGTCACCATGATTCTTCTGGTCACTCTCTGTCTCGGATCCCTCTTCCTCACTCAACGCTGAGTCTTCACATCACTGGTCTGTCCTGTGCTTGCAGGTCCGGCTATAAGCAAGCTCAGCTACTTACATACGTATGTTTTGATACAGGTTGAGCCATCATCTCTTCCCCTTCTCTGCCCTCCTCGGCCTATTATAGTTCCTAACTGCGACACAGCTATCCCCTTACCTTGTGTCTCTTCCAATCTCTTCCCCCAGGGTCACGCACTTCGCTCCTGCTA
Source organism: Ranitomeya imitator (assembly GCF_032444005.1). Lineage (NCBI taxonomy): Eukaryota > Metazoa > Chordata > Amphibia > Anura > Dendrobatidae > Ranitomeya > Ranitomeya imitator. The sequence goes on along the minus strand of NC_091282.1, from coordinate 1,199,481,172 downwards.
ATGAAATTCTCTCAGTTTTCCAATTTCGTATAACCTTTGGCCAGCAGATGGCGATGACTACTTGCAGACTCTCTGTTAGGCATTAACTCTATGAGTCTTCTCATTTTTCCATCTCCTTACAGTGGCAAGTGGAGCATTGTATCTTTTAAAGTAGTACACAGGAGGAATTTTTACTATCTAGGAGCAAAAAGGGTGTACTTTTACTTTCTAGGATGCACACTGGAGGCCTCATTACTTTCTATGGGGCATATAAGGGTTACCATATAGAGGGCACAAGGTAGCTATTGAGATGAGCACTATACTAGTTTTATACAAGTACATGATTATCAAATACTATAAAATATAAAATTGAGCTGAGACCACCGTAACAAAGGCTACCATCAGTAACACAGTGCGCCACCAGGGACTCAGATCCTGCAGTGCCAGACATGTCCCTCTGCTTAAGTCAGTACATGTCGGACCCATCTGAAGCTTGCTAGAGAGCATTTGGATTAGCCAGAAAAGTATTGGGAGAATGTCATATGGTCTGATGAAACCAAAGTAGAACTGTTTGGTAGAAACAAAACTCGTCATGATTGGAGGAGACAGAATGCTGATTTGCATCCAAAGAACACTATTGTCATGATCCCAATGGCAGGGGATCACAAACGGACAAGCACAAAAAACAAAACAAGCTCTAGGGTGATGGAAACTGAGCTGACCGCGATCCTGAACCTAAACACACAACTAGCTGTAGCCGGGGAACGTGCCTACGATGATTCCTAGACGTCTCGCGCCAGCCGAAGGACTAACTTCCCCTATTAGAAGAAACACAGACCTCTCTTGCCTCCAGAGAAACACCCCACAGAAATAGCAGCCCCCCACATGTAATGACGGTGAAATGAGAGGAAAGCACATACGTAGTTATGAAAACAGATTCAGCAAAAAGAGGCCCGCTAAAGCTAGATAGCAGAGGATACAAAAGTGAACTGCGCGGTCAGCGAAAAACCCTACAAAAAATCATCCTGAAATTACTTGAACTCATGTGCCAACTCATGGAACATGAGGAGTAATATCAGCCCACTAGAGCAACCAGCAAAAAGGAATCACATATCTGCAAGCTGGACTAAAACAAAAATTAAGCAAAACGTGGAACAGGAAAATCAAAAACTTAGCTTGTCCTGAAGATTACAGAAGCGGGAAGCAGAGGTAACAAGACACACTGATTACATTGATAGCCGGCGAGGAAATGACAAAAAAGCCAGGTTAAATAGGAAACTCCCATATCCTGATAGAACAGGTGGACACCAGAGACCGCAGAAAACACAAGTCACCCAGTACCATCTGTAACCACCAGAGGGAGCCCAAAAACAGAATCCACAACAGTACCCCCCCCTTGAGGAGGGGTCACCGAACCCTCACGAGAACCACCAGGGCGACCTGTCATGATCCCAATGGCAGGGGATCACTAAAGGACAAGCACAGATACAAACAAGCTCTAGGGCGATGGAACCTGAGCTGACCGCGACCCTGAACCTAACACACAAATAAAAGTAGCCGGGGAACGTGCCTACGATGATCCTAGACGTCTCGCTCCAGCCGAAGATCTAACTTCCCCTATTAGAAGAAACACAGACCTCTCTTGCCTCCAGAGAAATCCCCCACAGAAATAGCAGCCCCCCACATATAATGACGGTGAAATGAGAGGAAAGCACATACGCAGTATGAAAACAGTTTCAGCAAAATGAGGCCCGCTAAAGCTAGATAGCAGAGGATACAAAAGTGAACTGCGCGGTCAGCGAAAAACCCTTCAAAAAACCATCCTGAAATTACTTGAACTCATGTGCCAACTCATGGTACATGAGGAGCAATTTCAGCCCACTAGAGCAACCAGCAGCAAGAATCACATATCTGCAGGCTGGACTAAAAACCAAATAAAGCAAAACACCAAAACAGGAAAATCCAAACTTAGCTTGACCAGAAGGTTCTAGGAGCAGGGAGCAGAGGTAACAAGACACACTGGATACATTGATAACCGGCGAGGAAATGCCAGCAAAGCCAGGTTAAATAGGAAACTCCCATATGCTGATGGAACAGGTGGAACCCAGAAACCCAGGAAGGACAAGTCACCCAGTACCATCAGTAACCACCAGAGGGAGCCCAAAAACAGAACTCACAACAGTACCCCCCCCTTGAGGAGGGGTCACCGAACCCTCACGAGAACCACCAGGGCGACCAGGATGAGCCCTATGAAAAGCGCGAACCAAATCATCAGCATGAACATCCGAGGCAACCACCCAAGAATTATCCTCCTGACCATAACCCTTCCACTTGACCAAATACTGGAGATTCCGTCTGGAAACACGAGAATCCAAGATCTTCTCCACAACATACTCCAATTCTCCCTCCACCAGCACTGGAGCAGGAGGCTCAAGCGAAGGAACAACAGGTACCTCATACTTCCGCAACAACGACCGATGAAACACATTATGAATAGCAAACGATGCCGGGAGATCCAAACGAAACGACACAGGGTTAAGAATTTCCAAGATCCTATAGGGACCGATGAACCGAGGCTTGAACTTAGGAGAAGAGACCTTCATAGGAACAAAACGAGAAGACAACCACACCAAGTCACCAACAAGAAGTCGAGGACCCACGCGGCGACGGCGATTAGCAAACTGCTGAGCCCTCTCCTGGGACAACTTCAAATTGTCCACCACATGACTCCAAATCCGATGCAACCTATCCACCACCATGTCCACTCCAGGACAATCAGAAGGTTCCACCTGACCAGAGGAAAAACGAGGATGAAACCCCGAATTACAAAAGAAAGGAGAAACCAAGGTAGCAGAACTAGCCCGATTATTAAGGGCAAACTCGGCCAACGGCAAAAAGGTAACCCAGTCATCCTGATCAGCAGAAACAAAACACCTTAAATAAGTTTCCAAGGTCTGATTAGTTCGTTCAGTCTGGCCATTCGTCTGAGGATGGAATGCAGACGAAAAGGACAAATCAATGCCCATCTTAGCACAGAACGTCCGCCAAAATCTAGACACAAACTGGGATCCCCTGTCAGAAACGATGTTCTCAGGAATCCCATGCAAACGAACCACATTCTGAAAAAACAGAGGGACCAACTCAGAGGAGGAAGGCAACTTAGGCAAGGGTACCAGATGAACCATTTTAGAAAAGCGATCACACACAACCCAGATGACGGACATTTTTTGAGAGACAGGGAGATCCGAAATAAAGTCCATGGAAATGTGCGTCCAAGGCCTCTTCGGGATAGGCAAGGGTGACAACAATCCACTGGCCCGAGAACAGCAAGGCTTAGCCCGAGCGCAAACCTCACAAGACTGCACAAAAGAACGCACATCCCTCGACAAGGAAGGCCACCAAAAAGACCTGGCCACCAAGTCTCTAGTACCAAATATTCCAGGATGACCTGCCAACGCAGAAGAATGGACCTCGGAGATGACTCTACTGGTCCAATTATCCGGAACAAACAGTCTCTCAGGCGGACAACGATCAGGTTTACCCGCCTGAAACTCCTGCAAAGCACGTCGCAAGTCTGGGGAGACAGCAGACAAAATCACCCCATCCCTAAGGATACCAGAGGGCTCAGAATTTCCAAGGGAGTCAGGCACAAAACTCCTAGAAAGAGCATCCGCCTTCACATTCTTTGAACCTGGCAGGTATGAAACCACAAAATTGAAACGAGAGAAAAACAGTGACCAACGAGCCTGTCTAGGATTCAGACGCCTGGCAGACTCAAGGTAAATCAAATTTTTGTGATCAGTCAAGACCACCACACGATGTCTAGCACCCTCTAGCCAATGACGCCACTCCTCAAATGCCCACTTCATGGCCAAAAGTTCCCAATTACCAACATCATAATTCCGCTCAGCCGGCGAAAACTTTCTAGAAAAAAACGCGCATGGCTTCATCACTGAGCCATCGGAGCTTCTCTGTGACAAAACCGCCCCCGCTCCAATCTCGGAAGCATCAACCTCAACCTGAAAAGGGAGCGAAACATCTGGCTGACGCAACACAGGAGCAGAAGAAAACCGGCGCTTAAGTTCCTGAAAGGCCTCCACAGCCGCAGGAGACCAATTAGCAACATCAGCACCCTTCTTAGTCAAATCCGTCAAAGGCTTAACAACCCTAGAAAAATTAGTTATAAAACGACGATAGTAATTAGCAAAGCCCAAGAACTTCTGTAGACTCTTAAGAGATGTAGGCTGCGTCCAGTCACAAATAGCCTGAACCTTGACGGGATCCATCTCAATAGTAGAAGGGGAAAAAATATACCCCAAGAAAGAAATCTTCTGGACTCCAAAGAGACACTTTGAGCCTTTTACAAACAAGGAATTGGCCCGCAGGACCTGAAACACCTTCCTGACCTGCTGAACATGAGACTCCCAGTCATCAGAAAAAACCAAAATATCATCCAAATACACAATCATAAATTTATCCAGATATTCACGGAAAATATCGTGCATAAAGGACTGGAAGACTGAAGGAGCATTAGAAAGTCCAAAAGGCATTACCAAATACTCAAAATGGCCCTCAGGCGTATTAAATGCGGTTTTCCACTCATCACCTTGCTTTATTCGTATAAGATTATACGCACCCCGAAGATCAATCTTAGTGAACCATTTAGCCCTCTTAATGCGAGCAAACAAATCAGTCAACAATGGCAAAGGATACTGATATTTTACGGTAATCTTATTCAAAAGACGATAATCTATACAAGGCCTCAAGGAACCATCTTTTTTGGCCACGAAAAAAAAACCTGCTCCCAAAGGGGACAAAGATGGACGGATATGTCCCTTTTCCAAGGACTCCTTAACATAATCCCGCATAGCAGTATGCTCTGGCACTGACAGATTGAACAAACGACCTTTAGGAAATTTACTGCCTGGAATTAAATTTATAGCACAATCGCAATCCCTGTGAGGAGGAAGCGAACTGAGCTTAGGCTCCTCAAAAACATCCCGATAGTCAGACAAAAACACAGGAATCTCAGAAGGAGTAGATGAAGCGATAGAAATCGGAGGTGCATCATCATGAACCCCCTGACAACCCCAGCTCAACACAGACATTGATTTCCAGTCAAGGACTGGATTATGAGTTTGTAACCATGGCAGACCAAGTACTAGAACATCATGCAAATTATACAGTACCAGGAAGCGAATCACCTCCTGATGAACGGGAGTCACACGCATGGTCACTTGTGTCCAGTACTGAGGTTTATTCATAGCCAAAGGTGTAGAGTCAATTCCCTTCAAAGGAATAGGGACTTCCAGAGGCTCCAGACTAAACCCACAGCGATTGGCAAATGACCAATCCATAAGACTCAGGGCAGCGCCTGAATCCACATAGGCATCGACGGAAATGGATGATAATGAACAAATCAGAGTCACAGACAGAATGAACTTAGACTGTAAAGTACTAATGGCAACAGACTTATCAACCTTTTTTGTGCGTTTAGAGCATGCTGATATAACATGAGCTGAATCACCACAATAAAAGCACAACCCTTTTTTCCGCCTATACTTTTGCCGTTCACTTCTGGACTGAATTCTATCACATTGCATTATCTCAGGTGACGGTTCAGACGACACCGCCAAATGATGCACAGGTTTGCGCTCCCGTAAACGCCGATCAATCTGAATAGCCATAGTCATAGACTCATTCAGACCTGTAGGCGCAGGGAACCCCACCATAACATCTTTAATGGCCTCAGAAAGGCCATCTCTGAATCTTGCAGCCAGGACGCACTCATTCCACTGAGTAAGCACCGACCATTTCCGCAATTTCTGACAATATATTTCTGCTTCATCTTGCCCCTGAGAGAGAGCCAATAAAGCTTTTTCAGCCTGAATCTCTAGGTTAGGTTCCTCATAGAGCAAACCCAATGCCAGAAAAAACGCATCCACATTGAGCAACGCAGGATCCCCTGGTGCCAATGCAAATGCCCAATTCTGAGGGTCACCCCGCAGGAAAGATATAACAATTTTGACTTGCTGAGCAGGGTCTCCAGAGGAGCAGATTTCAAAGAAAGAAACAACTTGCAATTGTTCCTAAAATTCAGAAAACTAGATCTATCTCCAGAAAAAAACTCTGGGATAGGAATTCTAGGTTCAGACATAGGAGCATGTACAACAAAATCTTGTATATTTTGAACCTTAGCAGCAAGATTATTCAGGCTGGAAGCCAAACTCTGGACGTCCATGATAAGCAGCTGAGGTCAGAGCCATTCAAGGATTAAGAGGAGGTAAGACGCAGCCAGGTAGCAATTAAGGCTAGGCAGCAAACTCTGAGGGGAGAAAAAAAAAAACTTCCTCAGACTACTTTTCCTCCTACTTCAGCCAATACGATTACCACATTTTGGCCGGCTATACTGTCATGATCCCAATGGCAGGGGATCACAAACGGACAAGCACAAAAAACAAAACAAGCTCTAGGGTGATGGAAACTGAGCTGACCGCGATCCTGAACCTAAACACACAACTAGCTGTAGCCGGGGAACGTGCCTACGATGATTCCTAGACGTCTCGCGCCAGCCGAAGGACTAACTTCCCCTATTAGAAGAAACACAGACCTCTCTTGCCTCCAGAGAAACACCCCACAGAAATAGCAGCCCCCCACATATAATGACGGTGAAATGAGAGGAAAGCACATACGTAGTTATGAAAACAGATTCAGCAAAAAGAGGCCCGCTAAAGCTAGATAGCAGAGGATACAAAAGTGAACTGCGCGGTCAGCGAAAAACCCTACAAAAAACCATCCTGAAATTACTTGAACTCATGTGCCAACTCATGGAACATGAGGAGTAATATCAGCCCACTAGAGCAACCAGCAAAAAGGAATCACATATCTGCAAGCTGGACTAAGACAAAAATTAAGCAAAACGTGGAACAGGAAAATCAAAAACTTAGCTTGTCCTGAAGATTACAGAAGCGGGAAGCAGAGGTAACAAGACACACTGATTACATTGATAGCCGGCGAGGAAATGACAAAAAAGCCAGGTTAAATAGGAAACTCCCATATCCTGATAGAACAGGTGGACACCAGAGACCGCAGAAAACACAAGTCACCCAGTACCATCTGTAACCACCAGAGGGAGCCCAAAAACAGAATCCACAACACACTATACCTACTGTGAAGCATGGGAGTGGCAACATCATGCTTTGGGCTGTTTCTCTGCATAGGGACCAGGACAACTGAACCATGTACATGAAAGAATGAATGATGCCATGTATCGTGAGATTTTAAGTGCAAGTGTAACACCCCAGGTAACCGGTACAGTGATGTTGCCTTCCTTTCGGGGAGGGCGATATCATGCTTGGAGGCAAGAAGGATTCTCTTTACCAGGTAACGCAGCCACATTCAGCACATTCCAAATCCAGGCCAGAAGGGGGCGCTTCCCCAGCTTTAAGTGTTCTGGTCTGGAGGAGGAGTTAGTCAGTCTGTTGGAGTGAGAGCAGAAAGAAGGAAGTCTGAAACAGAGAGCAGACAGTGGAGCCGTGCATCCAAGACTGAGCTGCAGCTCCTGGGAAGGAAGTGAACCCAAGGAGTTGAAAGTGGTGGAGCTACTGAGGAAAGGAGCACAGTGGAAAATGAAAGCTGCTCAGAGGGGAACTGTGACCGGGCACCCTCAGAGCCAAAGTGCAGGAACCGGGCACCGGGTGCCCGAGGCTGTGTTGTACTCCAGGACACATAGCAGAAGGCAAAGCACTGTATGTTATTTGCCCACACCACGCCTGAAGGTGAAGTAGCACCTGAAGAGCCTGGGTCATGATAGAGACCCTATAAAATGGCTCAAGCTGCCCACCATACAGGTACCGGTCTCAGGACAGGAGGGAGAGGACTTTGCGAGCAAGCTACAGGCAGCATACTAGCCCAAGTAGGAAGGCTTACGGACCACACCTGGGAGAGGGATCCACTATTGCCTCCAGGCTGGCCGAACCATTCCACCACCTGCTCCTTGTACCCTGGACTGTGGACTGCTACTGCCAGTAAACCAGGTAAAGACTTTACAACTCTGTGTCCTCCACTTATTTGCTGGCATACACCATACCTGCCCATACATATTGGGAGCCCTGGGGACACCGCTTCACATGTGGGAAACATCACCATCTTGCTGCAACAACATCACCACAGAGGACCCCTTTAAGCAGTGTCGGTCCCTACTGACCGAACACCACAGGTGGCGTCATGAATATAGACATCATTAAACCCTTAAAAGACCTTCCCCTTTAATGTAAGCGCCCAGGGCCATGGACCAGGTCGCAACCACCGTGACATCCCCTTTAAGTGCGACCGGACCCGGTACTGAGTACCCCACTGCCCAGGCGGGTGACTCACAAACCTCCTTCCATCAGCAAGGGCATTGAAGATGAAACATGGATGGGTCTTTCAGCATGATAATGATCTCAAGCACACTGCCAGGTCAACGAAGGAGTGGCTTCGTAAGAAGCATATGAAAGTCATGGAGTGGCCTAGCCCGTCTCCAGATCTCAACCCCATAGAAAACCTTTGGAGGGAGTTGAAAGTCCGTGTTGCCCAACAACAGGCCCAAAACATCACTGCTCTAGAGGAGATCTGCATGGAGGAATGGGCCAACATACCACCAACAGTGTGTGCCAACCTTGTGAAGACTTACAGAAAACGTTTGACCTCTGTCATTGCCAACAAAGGATATATAACAAAATATTGAGATGAGCTTTTCTTAATGATCAAATACTTATTTTCCACCATAATTTGCTAAATAAATCTTGCCAAATCAGACAAGGAGATTTTCTGGATTTGTTTTCTCATTTTGACTCTCATATTTGTGGTCTACCTATGATGTCAATTACAGGCCTCTCATCTTTACCAGTGGGAGAATTTGCACAATTGGTGGCTGACTAAATACTTGTTTCCCCCAATATATATATATATAATTGTTTTCTTGTGCAACCTTATATATATATATATATATATACATATGTGTGCTTAGATACTGTATACAATATACATTTATATACCGTATATATGCATGCAAGAATTAGTATATGTACTGTATAAGTATATACATATATGCACAAATATGCACATGCATATAAATAAGGTTACACAAAATAACTGTATTACTACTGATATAGGATTTTTTCTGGAGAATGTAGGTGACCCCATTACCAGAATAGAAGGGGCCATCCAGCTGTGCGCTGCATCATTAAGAGATTTTTACAGCCAAAAGCTGATCCTGCAGGAAGGTATCACTTCCAATAATTGTAGATCCGTAGCATACTTGGATCTCTCCCTATTGATTAATATATACAATATTGATGAGGAAGATACTTCATTCTGCATCTAATATGAGTCACAACCGAAATATGAAAAATGATCTTCATGGGAACGTTGCTGATCAATATATTGGGAAATCAGATAAATCAGTGATGTATAAAGCTCCACATTATGTCACTGAGTCGTAGCTAATTTAAGCATCAGTAGATCTATAATAAAAATTGCATAAAATATCTTCTAAAAATGCAACCAATGCCTGAAAAATGCTGTTACTGGCATCCAAATAAGCCAAAGCCGAGTAATTCCTCTATACAGTGTTCACATATCACATCCATTAGTAGCTCACATAGCAGGTGTTGCCATATTCTACTCTATTCATATACTGTATCCAAGTAATATTCCCATATGGTGCCCACATAATAATATTACGCAAAGTACTGGCACATATTACTGGTTGGTTATGTTTCATTGCCTTTAAAATTAGTGCAGGGGCTAATGAGATATGATGGTTTAGTGTAGGTAATGGGCTTAATTTCAACATATAGAGAGGTATAAGGTAGTAAAGGAGTTAACTGAGAAATCACTGGTGATCATGGTCAAGGTTGCGGTATAGAGTTATGTATAGTAAAGGTGGAAGTATAGAGTTATGTATAATAAAAGTGTAAGTATAGCGTTATGTAGAGTAAAGGTGTCGGTTGTTAGGTCTCGAGTTCCCGCTTCTGCACAGGGGGAATCTCGAGCCATCTCCACTGCGGTCTCCCATTCTTATCCAGCCGCAGTGGAGTCTGCTCAGCAAGGACGTCAGTCCCAGCATCTTGCTCAGTCTCACTCTGTACAGAGAGTTACTGCTGCTTCTTCAGCTTCTGCTATTAAAGTCAGTGCTGGTCAGCAGCGAGCGGACTTCTCTGGGACTAAGTCCTTGTCTGCACACACTGAGCATGCCCAGGGCAAGATCTCCCGTTGGAGATCGAGGGTCATGTGTTCAGGCTCTGCAGCACATTCCATTGGTCCTCTTGGCAGGTCTTGGAAGGGCAAAGTTTCTGTGGCCACTTCCTGTGCTGCAACTATATAAACTGCACATGACCGCACAGCCATGCGCTAGTGTACAATTGTTAATGTGTGTATGTTGTGAGTGCAAGTCGTCCTTGGATACCCCTACCCTATTGAATGTCTGTTCGCGGAAGGTGTATGGTTGCTATCTAGCGCCCGACTTATCCTACAGCACGAATCACACATTACAGCGTCCAGTTGCTGTGACCGCCAGTACGGCGCCGTGCACTTCCTCTGTGCTTTCCTTACCCAACCTGGGTGGTTAGTGGCGTTCGTCAGTGCGGCACCGCATGCACTCTTGTGCCTTAAAATTGTTATTGAGTTTCCTTACACACCCAGTTGCGGTGTTGTGCCAGCAAGGGTCTAATCGGACTTCAATCCTAGTTGGGGTTGAGTTCGCTGACTACTTGCTCGCGCTCTATGTGCGGTACCGAGATCCTGTGACGCAACAGGATCGCTTCCTTCACGCTGGGTGAAGTTTAACCCACGTGTGTATACTTATGAGTACCGCCATATAGTCCGTCATTACTTGGCAGCAGGTTCCATCTCTGCACGGTGGACCCCGGGCTGCGAACGCACCATACGGCTCCAGCGGTGACGCGCCCCGGGCGCTACCGCGCATGCGCCAGCGTTCCGGATCCATTTCCGGTTTTATGGCCATTTAAACACCACGATACTGGCTATTCATGTACCCCGCTGAGAAAGCGAATATGCGAAACCCGCGTCCGGGGCGCCAGGCAAGGAGGGGGCACTTCACTCTGCTGACTATAATGGGTAAGCTGGATCTTTGATTTACTGCACTTAGTGCACTGTATCTGTGTGACTTCTCTTGAAGGGGATACCAGCTGGACCCTATGTATGTGATCCTATGCTTTAACCCCTTTGGTGGTAAACGAATGAGGGACGTATCTTCACCTTTGTATCCCCACCTATGCCTGGCCATTGTCATGTCTCCTTCCTATGGTCTCCTTTTAAATGCATAGTGCATATAGCACTTTTTGCAATTATTGTTAGTATGTCATTTCTATCTAATATATAATTGCCTAGAATACTACTTCCTGCAATTTGTGCCAACTTCCTGTCCGGAGCTAATGTCCGGAGCTAATGTCCGGAGATAAGTGACGTCAACAGTGTCCAGTGTCTGATTGGTTGCCGCCTGCTGCGAGCGACCAATCAGAAACGTGCCGTACTGTGACACACTCCGCCCGCCATTTTGGTGTGATTTTTGAATTTTTACCTCACAGCAAGTTTCTACTGCGTGGAGGCGGGCCCAGTGACGTTGCTCTTCAAGCTCCTGCCGAATTTCGTCAAAAAAATGATAATACCATTTACCAAAACTATATATATTTAGTTGTGAAGTGGTTCAGTGACATTTTCACACCAATTTTGAACTTTTGTTTGGTGTTTTCTCCATATACTGCCTATTATTCACTGACTGTTATACTGAGAGACTGCCGTTTATTAACCTCTTCTTTGCCACATTGGGTATATTGCTCTATTATTTGCCACATAAGGACATTGTCCATTATTGCCCAGCAATTTCTTAAATAACAAGAATTGTCAAGAGCTGGTAAGTGCAGCCATTTTTTGTTCTTTCTTACTATTATTTATTAATTGTATTATTCTTACATTTGAATAAATAAAGTATATATGGATTCTAGACTCCCGATTCTTTAGAATCGGGCTGCCATCTAGTATTAAATAAAGATTTATATACTTTTATAAATATGTGGTTTTGGACATTTTTGCTCCGTTGTTTTGTGTTATATTTTGTTTGGAGCAGTCCCGACATTTTATCGCCTGTTGGGCATTTTGGGAGAACTAATCGGATTTGTTCTCTGCCATTTTCTACCGTGGTGCTTCATGATCCATTTATTAAATTTTTACCTTGACAGTAGAGCACCTGTTATATATATGTACAGTACATATATACAAATTATTGTATATATGTGTAAATGTATGTATATATATAACATACACACATGTGTATATTATATTATATTATATTATATATACACACAATTTTTTTAAAGGTTGCAGTATAGAGATATGTAGAGCTAAGGTGGCGGTATAGAGTTATGAAGAGTTAAGGTGGAAGTATAGGGTTATGTATAGTAAAGGTGGAAGAATAGAGTTATGTAAAGTAAAAGAGAAAAAAAAAGTTAGGTATAGAAAGGCAGAAGTATAGTGGTATGTAGACTAAAGGTGGAAGTATAGAGTTATGTAGAGTAGAGGTGGAAGTATAGAGTTATGTAGAGTAAAGGTGGAAGTATAGAGTTATGCATAGTAAAGGTGGAAGTATAGAGTTATGCATAGTAAAGGTGGAAGTATAGAGTTATGTTGAGAAAAGGCGGAAGTATAGAGTTATGTAGAGTAAAGGTGGAAGTATAGAGTTATGCATAGTAAAGGTTGAAGAATAGAGTTATGTTGAGTAAAGGTGGAAGTATAGAGTTATGTAGAGTAAAGGTGGAAGTACAGAGTTATGTACAGAAAGATGGAAGTATAGAATTATGTATAGTAATGGTGGAAGTATAGAGTTATGTAGAGTAAAGGTAAATGTATAGAGGTATGCATAGTAAAGTTGGAAATATAGAGTTATGTAGCATAAAGGTGAAAGTACAGAGTTATGTACAGAATGGTGGAAGTATAGATATATGCATAGTAAAGGTGGAAGTATAGAGTTATGTATAGTTAAGGTGGAAGTATAAAGTTATGTAGAGTAAAGGTGGAAGTATAGAGTTATGTAGAGTAAAGGTGGAAGTATAGAGTTATGCATAGTAAAGGTGGAAGTATAGAGTTATGTGGAGTAAAGGTGGAAGTATAGAGTTATGTAGAGTAAAGGTGGAAGTATAGAGTTATGTAGAGTAAAAGTGGAAGTATAGAGTTATGTGTAGTAAAGGTGGAAGTATAGAGTTATGAATAGTAAAGGTGGAAGAATAGAGTTATGTTGAGTAAAGGTGGAAGTATAGAGTTATGTAGAGTAAAGGTGGAAGTATAGAGTTATGTAGAGTAAAGGTGGAAGTATAGAGTTATGCATAGTAAAGGTGGAAGAATAGAGTTATGTTGAGTAAAGGTGGAAGTATAGAGTTATGTAGAGTAAAGGTGGAAGTATAGAGTTATGTACCGAAAGGTGGAAGTATAGAATTATGTATAGTAATGGTGGAAGTATAGAGTTATGTAGAGTAAAGGTAAATGTATAGAGGTATGCATAGTAAAGTTGGAAATATAGAGTTATGTAGCATAAAGGTGAAAGCACAGAGTTATGTACAGAATGGTGGAAGTATAGAGTTATGTAGAGTAAAAGTGGAATTATAGTTATGTAGAGTAAAGGTGAAAGTACAGAGTTATGTACAGAAAGGTGGAAGTATAGCGTTATGTAGAGTAAAGGTGTCGGTATAGAGTTATGTATAGTAAAGGTGGAAGTATAGAGTTATGTAGAGTAAAGGTGGAAGTATAGAGTTATGCATAGTAAAGGTGGAAGTATAGAGTTATGTAGAGTAAAGGTGGAAGTATAGATTTATGTAGAGTAAAGGTGGAAGTATAGAGTTATGTAGAGTAAAGGTGGAAGTATAGAGTTATGTGTAGTAAATGTGGAAGTATAGAGTTATGTAGAGTAAAGGTGGAAGTATAGAGTTATGTAGAGTAAAGGTGGAAGTATAGAGTTATGTAGAGTAAAGGTGGAAGTATAGAATTATGTACAGAAAGGTGGAAGTATAGAATTATGTATAGTAAGAGTGGAAGTATAAAGTTATGTAGAGTAAAGGTGGAAGTATACAGTTACGTAGAGTAAAGGTAAATGTATAGAGGTATGCATAGTAAAGTTGGAAATATAGAGTTATGTAGCGTAAAGGTGAAAGTACAGAGTTATGTACAGAAAGATGAAAGTATGCAGTTATGTAAAGTAAAGGTGGAAGTATGGAGTTATGCATAGTAAATGTGGAAGTATAGAGTTATGTGTAGTAAAGGTGGAAGTATAGAGTTATGTGTAGTAAAGATCGAAGTATAGAGTTTTGTAAAGTAAAGATGTCAGTGTAGAGTTATGTAGAGTAGAGGTGGAAGTATAGAGTTATGTTGAGTAAAGGTGGAAGTATAGAGTTATGTACAGTAAAGGTGGAAGTATAGAGTTATGTGTAGTAAAGGTGGAAGTATAGAGTTATGCATAGTAAAGGTGGAAGAACAGAGTTATGTTGAGTAAAGGTGGAAGTATAGAGTTATGTAGAGTAAAGGTGGAAGTATAGAGTTATGTAGAGTAAAGGTGGAAGTATAGAGTTATGTGTAGTAAAAGTGGAAGTATAGAGTTATGTGTAGTAAAGGTGGAAGTATAGAGTTATGTAGAGTAAAGGTGGAAGTATAGAGTTATGTGTAGTAAAGGTGGAAGTATAGAGTTATGCATAGTAAAGGTGGAAGAATAGAGTTATGTTGAGTAAAGGTAGAAGTATAGAGTTATGTAGAGTAAAGGTGGAAGTATAGAGTTATGTAGAGTAAAGGTGGAAGTATAGAATTATGTACAGAAAGGTGGAAGTATAGAATTATGTATAGTAAGAGTGGAAGTATAGAGTTATGTAGAGTAAAGGTGGAAGTATACAGTTATGTAGAGTAAAGGTAAATGTATAGAGGTATGCTTAGTAAAGTTGGAAATATAGAGTTATGTGGCGTAAAGGTGAAAGTACAGAGTTTATACAGAAAGATGAAAGTATGCAGTTATGTAAAGTAAAGGTGGAAGTATAGAGTTATGCATAGTAAATGTGGAAGTATAGAGTTATGTGTAGTAAAGGTGGAAGTATAGAGTTATGTGTAGTAAAGATGGAAGTATAGAGTTTTGTAAAGTAAAGATGTCAGTGTAGAGTTATGTAGAGTAGAGGTGGAAGTATAGAGTTATGCATAGTAAAGGTGGAAGTATAGAGTTATGTTGAGTAAAGGTGGAAGTATAGAGTTATGTACAGTAAAGGTGGAAGTATAGAGTTATGTGTAGTAAAGGTGGAAGTATAGAGTTATGTTGAGTAAAGGTGGAAGTATAGAGTTATGTACAGTAAAGGTGGAAGTATAGAGTTATGTGTAGTAAAGGTGGAAGTATAGAGTTATGCATAGTAAAGGTGGAAGAACAGAGTTATGTTGAGTAAAGGTGGAAGTATAGAGTTATGTAGAGTAAAGGTGGAAGTACAGAGTTATGTAGAGAAAAGGTGGAAGTATAGAGTTATGTGTAGTAAAGGTGGAAGTATAGAGTTATGTAGAGTAAAGGTGGAAGTATAGAGTTATGTAGAGTAAAGGTGGAAGTATAGAGTTATGCGTAGTAAAGGTGGAAGTATAGAGTTATGCATAGTAAAGGTGGAAGAATAGAGTTATGTTGAGTAAAGGTGGAAGTATAGAGTTATGTAGAGTAAAGGTGGAAGTATAGAGTTATGTAGAGTAAAGGTGGAAGTATAGAATTATGTACAGAAAGGTGGAAGTATAGAATTATGTATAGTAAGAGTGGAAGTATAAAGTTATGTAGAGTAAAGGTGGAAGTATACAGTTACGTAGAGTAAAGGTAAATGTATAGAGGTATGCATAGTAAAGTTGGAAATATAGAGTTATGTAGCGTAAAGGTGAAAGTACAGAGTTATGTACAGAAAGATGAAAGTATGCAGTTATGTAAAGTAAAGGTGGAAGTATGGAGTTATGCATAGTAAATGTGGAAGTATAGAGTTATGCGTAGTAAAGGTGGAAGTATAGAGTTATGTGTAGTAAAGATCGAAGTATAGAGTTTTGTAAAGTAAAGATGTCAGTGTAGAGTTATGTAGAGTAGAGGTGGAAGTATAGAGTTATGTTGAGTAAAGGTGGAAGTATAGAGTTATGTACAGTAAAGGTGGAAGTATAGAGTTATGTGTAGTAAAGGTGGAAGTATAGAGTTATGCATAGTAAAGGTGGAAGAACAGAGTTATGTTGAGTAAAGGTGGAAGTATAGAGTTATGTAGAGTAAAGGTGGAAGTATAGAGTTATGTAGAGTAAAGGTGGAAGTATAGAGTTATGTGTAGTAAAAGTGGAAGTATAGAGTTATGTGTAGTAAAGGTGGAAGTATAGAGTTATGTAGAATAAAGGTGGAAGTATAGAGTTATGTGTAGTAAAGGTGGAAGTATAGAGTTATGCATAGTAAAGGTGGAAGAATAGAGTTATGTTGAGTAAAGGTAGAAGTATAGAGTTATGTAGAGTAAAGGTGGAAGTATAGAGTTATGTAGAGTAAAGGTGGAAGTATAGAATTATGTACAGAAAGGTGGAAGTATAGAATTATGTATAGTAAGAGTGGAAGTATAGAGTTATGTAGAGTAAAGGTGGAAGTATACAGTTATGTAGAGTAAAGGTAAATGTATAGAGGTATGCTTAGTAAAGTTGGAAATATAGAGTTATGTGGCGTAAAGGTGAAAGTACAGAGTTTATACAGAAAGATGAAAGTATGCAGTTATGTAAAGTAAAGGTGGAAGTATAGAGTTATGCATAGTAAATGTGGAAGTATAGAGTTATGTGTAGTAAAGGTGGAAGTATAGAGTTATGTGTAGTAAAGATGGAAGTATAGAGTTTTGTAAAGTAAAGATGTCAGTGTAGAGTTATGTAGAGTAGAGGTGGAAGTATAGAGTTATGCATAGTAAAGGTGGAAGTATAGAGTTATGTTGAGTAAAGGTGGAAGTATAGAGTTATGTACAGTAAAGGTGGAAGTATAGAGTTATGTGTAGTAAAGGTGGAAGTATAGAGTTATGCATAGTAAAGGTGGAAGAACAGAGTTATGTTGAGTAAAGGTGGAAGTATAGAGTTATGTAGAGTAAAGGTGGAAGTACAGAGTTATGTAGAGAAAAGGTGGAAGTATAGAGTTATGTGTAGTAAAGGTGGAAGTATAGAGTTATGTAGAGTAAAAGTGGAAGTATAGAGTTATGTAGAGTAAAGGTGGAAGTATAGAGTTATGCGTAGTAAAGGTGGAAGTATAGAGTTATGCATAGTAAAGGTGGAAGAATAGAGTTATGTTGAGTAAAGGTGGAAGTATAGAGTTATGTAGAGTAAAGGTGGAAGTATAGAGTTATGTAGAGTAAAGGTGGAAGTATAGAATTATGTACAGAAAGGTGGAAGTATAGAATTATGTATAGTAAGAGTGGAAGAATAAAGTTATGTAGAGTAAAGGTGGAAGTATACAGTTAC
The DNA here is from genome assembly GCF_032444005.1 of Ranitomeya imitator. Taxonomy (NCBI): domain Eukaryota; kingdom Metazoa; phylum Chordata; class Amphibia; order Anura; family Dendrobatidae; genus Ranitomeya; species Ranitomeya imitator. Next base: position 1,199,463,682 of record NC_091282.1, on the reverse strand, counting down.
GTAGAGTAAAGGTAAATGTATAGAGGTATGCATAGTAAAGTTGGAAATATAGAGTTATGTAGCGTAAAGGTGAAAGTACAGAGTTATGTACAGAAAGATGAAAGTATGCAGTTATGTAAAGTAAAGGTGGAAGTATGGAGTTATGCATAGTAAATGTGGAAGTATAGAGTTATGTGTAGTAAAGGTGGAAGTATAGAGTTATGTGTAGTAAAGATGGAAGTATAGAGTTTTGTAAAGTAAAGATGTCAGTGTAGAGTTATGTAGAGTAGAGGTGGAAGTATAGAGTTATGTTGAGTAAAGGTGGAAGTATAGAGTTATGTACAGTAAAGGTGGAAGTATAGAGTTATGTGTAGTAAAGGTGGAAGTATAGAGTTATGCATAGTAAAGGTGGAAGAACAGAGTTATGTTGAGTAAAGGTGGAAGTATAGAGTTATGTGTAGTAAAGGTGGAAGTATAGAGTTACGTAGAGTAAAGGTAAATGTATAGAGGTGTGCATAGTAAAGTTGGAAATATAGAGTTATGTAGCGTAAAGGTGAAAGTACAGAGTTATGTACAGAAAGATGAAAGTATGCAGTTATGTAAAGTAAAGGTGGAAGTATAGTGTTATGTGTAGTAAAGATGGAAGTATAGAGTTATGTAAAGTAAAGATGTCAGTGTAGAGTTATGTAGAGTAGAGGTGGAAGTATAGAGTTATGTTGAGTAAAGGTGGAAGCATAGAGTTATGTACAGTAAAAGTGGAAGTATAGAGTTATGTGTAGTAAAGGTGGAAGTATAGAGTTATGCATAGTAAAGGTGGAAGTATAGAGTTATGCATAGTAGAGGTGGAAGAATAGAGTTATGTTGAGTAAAGGTGGAAGTATAGAGCTATGTAGAGTAAAGGTGGAAGTACAGAGTTATGTACAGAAAGGTGGAAGTATAGAATTATGTATAGTAAAGGTGGAAGTATAGAGTTATGTAGAGTAAAGGTGGAAGTATGGAGCTATGTAGAGTAAAGGTGGAAGTACAGAGTTATGTACAGAAAGGTGGAAGTATAGAATTATGTATAGTAAAGGTGGAAGTATGGAGCTATGTAGAGTAAAGGTGGAAGTACAGAGTTATGTACAGAAAGGTGGAAGTATAGAATTATGTATAGTAAAGGTGGAAGTATAGAGTTATGTAGAGTAAAGGTGGAAGTATAGAGTTATGTAGAGTAAAGGTAAATGTATAGAGGTATGCATAGTAAAGTTGGAAATACAGAGTTATGTAGCGTAAAGCTGAAAGTACAGTTATGTACAGAAAGGTGAGAGTATGCAGTTATTTAAAGTAAAGGTGGAAGTATAGAGTTATGCATAGTAAATGTGGAAGTATAGAGTTATGTGTAGTAAAGGTGGAAGTATAGAGTTATGTAAAGTAAAGATGTCAGTGTAGAGTTATGTACAGTAGAGGTGGAAGTATAGAGTTATGCATAGTAAAGGTGGAAGTATAGAGTTATGTTGAGTAAAGGTGGAACTATAGAGTTATGTAGAGTAAAGGTGGAAGTATAGAGTTATGTAGAGTAAAGGTAGAAGTATAGAGTTATGCATAGTAAAGGTGGAAGAATAGAATTATGTTGAGTAAAGGTGGAAGTATAGAGTTATGTAGAGTAAAGGTGGAAGTATAGAGTTATGCATAGTAAAGGTGGAAGAATAGAGTTATGTTGAGTGAAGGTGGAAGTATAGAGTTATGTAGAGTAAAGGTGGAAGTATAGAGTTATGTAGAGTAAAGGTAGAAGTATAGAGTTATGCATAGTAAAGGTGGAAGAATAGAGTTATGTTGAGTAAAGGTGGAAGTAAAGAGTTATGTACAGAAAGGTGGAAGTATAGAATTATGTATAGTAAAGGTGGAAGTATAGAGTTATGTATAGTAAAGGTGGAAGTATAGAATTATGTATAGTAAAGTTGGAAATATAGAGTTATGTAGCGTAAAGGTGAAAGTACAGAGTTATGTACAGAATGGTGGAAGTATAGAGTTATGTAGAGTAAAAGTGATAATAGTTATGTAGAGTAAAGGTGAAAGTACAGAGTTATGTACAGAAAGGTGGAAGTATAGATATATGCATAGTAAAGGTGGAAGTATAGAGTTATGTATAGTTAAGGTGTCGGTGTAGAGTTATGTGGAATAAAGGTGGAAGTATAGAGTTATGTGTAGTAAAGGTGGAAGTACAGAGTTATGTAGAGTAAAGGTGGAAGTATAGAGTTATGTAGAGTAAAGGTAAATGTATAGAGGTATGCATAGTAAAGTTGGAAATATAGAGTTATGTAGCGTAAAGGTGAAAGTACAGAGTTATGTACAGAAAGGTGAAAGTATGGAGTTATGTAGAGTAAAGGTGAAAGTACAGAGTTATGTACAGAAAGGTGGAAGTAGAGATATATGCATAGTAAAGGTGGAAGTATAGAGTTATGTATAGTTAAGGTGTCTGTGTAGAGTTATGTAGAATAAACGTGGAAGTATAGAGTTATGTGTAGTAAAGGTGGAAGTATAGAGTTATGTAGAGTAAAGGTGGAAGTATAGTTATGTAGAGTAAAGGTAAATGTATAGAGGTATGCATAGGAAAGTTGGAAATATAGAGTTATATAGCGTAAAGGTGAAAGTACAGAGTTATGTACGGAAAGGTGAAAGTATGCAGTTATGTAAAGTAAAGGTGGAACTATAGAGTTATGCATAGTAAATGTGGAAGTATAGAGTTATGTGTAGTAAAGGTGGAAGTATAGAGTTATGTGTAGCAAAGGTGGAAGTATAAAGTTATGTAAAGTAAAGATGTCAGTGTAGAGTTATGTAGAGTAGATGTGGAAGTATAGAGTTATGTAGAGTAAAGGTGGAAGTATAGAGTTATGTATAGTAAAGATGTCGGTGTAGAGTTATGTACAGTAAAGGTGGAAGTATAGAGTTATGTAGAGTAAAGGTGGAAGTATTGAGTTATGTTGAGTAAATGTGGAAGTATAGAGTTACGTATAGTAAAGGTGGAAGTATAGAGTTATGCAGCATAAAGGTGAAAGTACAGAGTTATGTACAGAAAGGTGGATGCATACAGTTATGTAAAGTAAAGGTGGAAGTATAGAGTTATGTATAGTAAAGGTGGTAGTATAGAGTTATGTTGAGTAAAGGTGGAAGTTTACAGTTATGTGTAGTAAAGATGGAAGAATAGAGTTATGTAGAGTAAAGGTGTCTGTATAGAATTATGTAGAGTAAAGGTGGAAGTATAGAGTTATGTATAGTAAAGGTGGAAGTATAGAGTTATGTTGAGTAAAGGTGGAAGTATACAGTTATGTGTAGTAAAGATGGAAGTATAGAGTTATGTAGAGTAAAAGTGATAATAGTTATGTAGAGTAAAGGTGAAAGTACAGAGTTATGTACAGAAAGGTGGAAGTATAGATATATGCATAGTAAAGGTGGAAGTATAGAGTTATGTATAGTTAAGATGTCGGTGTAGAGTTATGTAGAATAAAGGTGGAAGTATAGAGTTATGTGTAGTAAAGGTGGAAGTATAGAGTTATGTAGAGTAAAGGTGGAAGTATAGTTATGTAGAGTAAAGGTAAATATATAGAGGTATGCATAGAAAAGTTGGAAATATAGAGTTATATAGCGTAAAGGTGAAAGTACAGAGTTATGCACAGAAAGGTGAAAGTATGCAGTTATGTAAAGTAAAGGTGGAAGTATAGAGTTATGCATAGTAAATGTGGAAGTATAGAGTTATGTGTAGTAAAGGTGGAAGTATAGAGTTATGTGTAGCAAAGGTGGAAGTATAAAGTTATGTAAAGTAAAGATGTCAGTGTAGAGTTATGTAGAGTAGATGTGGAAGTATAGAGTTATGTAGAGTAAAGGTGGAAGTATAGAGTTATGTATAGTAAAGATGTCGGTGTAGAGTTATGTACACTGTTATGTTTGCTAATGACAGGTGTTATGAAGGCAATCCAGAAACACAGTGTGCTTAGCGATCAGAGCGCACACAGTGATCTGACAAATACCCAAAAATACAAGAACGAGCTCTGAGACGTGGAAACTCTGTAGACTGCACACCTGATCCTATCCTAAACACAACTAAAAGCGGCTGTGGATTGCGCCTAACAACTACCTAGGCAACTCGGCACAGCCTAATAAACTAGCTAGCCTGAAGATAGAAAAATAGGCCTGACTTGCCCCAGAGAAATTCTCCAAAGGAAAAGGCAGCCCCCCACATATAATGACTGTGAGTAAGATGAAAAGACAAAACGTAGGGATGAAATAGATTCAGCAAAGTGGAGCCCGATATTCTAGGACAGAGCGAGGACAGTAAAGCGAACTTTGCAGTCTACAAAAAACCCTAAAGCAAAACCACGTAAAGGGGGCAAAAAAAACCCACCGTGCCGAACTAACGGCACGGCGGTACACCCTTTGCGTCTCAGAGCTTCCAGCAAAACAAAAGACAAGCTGGACAGAAAAAAAGCAACAAAAAAGCAAAAGGCACTTAGCTATACAGAGCAGCAGGTCACAGGAACAATCAGGAGAAGCTCAGATCCAACACTGAAATATTGACAAGGAGCAAGGATAGCAGCATCAGGCGGAGTTAAGTAATGAAGCAGTTAACGAGCTCACCAGAACACCTGAGGGAGGAAGCTCAGAAGCTGCAGTACCACTTGTGACCACAGGAGTGAATTCAGCCACAGAATTCACAACAGTACCCCCCCCTTGAGGAGGGGTCACCGAACCCTCACCAGAGCCCCCAGGCCGACCAGGATGAGCCGCATGAAAGGCACGAACAAGATCGGAAGCATGAACATCAGAGGCAAAAACCCAGGAATTATCTTCCTGAGCATAACCCTTCCACTTAACCAGATACTGGAGTTTCCGTCTAGAAACACGAGAATCCAAAATCTTCTCCACAATATACTCCAATTCCCCCTCCACCAAAACCGGGGCAGGAGGCTCAACAGATGGAACCATAGGTGCCACGTATCTCCGCAACAACGACCTATGGAATACATTATGTATGGAAAAGGAGTCTGGGAGGGTCAAACGAAAAGACACAGGATTGAGAACCTCAGAAATCCTATACGGACCAATAAAACGAGGTTTAAATTTAGGAGAGGAAACCTTCATAGGAATATGACGAGAAGATAACCAAACCAGATCCCCAACACGAAGTCGGGGACCCACACGGCGTCTGCGATTAGCGAAAAGTTGAGCTTTCTCCTGGGACAAGATCAAATTGTCCACTACCTGAGTCCAGATCTGCTGCAACCTATCCACCACAGAATCCACACCAGGACAGTCCGAAGACTCAACCTGTCCTGAAGAGAAACGAGGATGGAACCCAGAATTGCAAAAAAAATGGAGAAACCAAGGTAGCCGAGCTGGCCCAATTATTAAGGGCGAACTCAGCCAACGGCAAAAAGGACACCCAATCATCCTGGTCTGCAGAAACAAAACATCTCAGATATGTTTCCAAGGTCTGATTGGTTCGTTCGGTCTGGCCATTAGTCTGAGGATGGAAAGCCGAGGAAAAGGATAGGTCAATGCCCATCCTACCACAAAAGGCTCGCCAAAACCTTGAAACAAACTGGGAACCTCTGTCAGAAACAATATTCTCAGGAATGCCATGCAACCGAACCACATGCTGAAAGAACAAAGGTACCAAATCAGAGGAGGAAGGCAATTTAGCCAAGGGCACCAGATGGACCATTTTAGAAAAGCGATCACAGACCACCCAAATGACTGACATCTTTTGAGAAACGGGAAGGTCAGAAATGAAATCCATCGAAATATGTGTCCAAGGCCTCTTTGGGACCGGCAAGGGCAAAAGCAACCCACTGGCACGAGAACAGCAGGGCTTAGCCCTAGCACAAATCCCACAGGACTGCACAAAAGTACGTACATCCCGTGACAGAGATGGCCACCAGAAGGATCTAGCCACTAACTCTCTGGTACCAAAGATTCCAGGATGACCAGCCAACACCGAACAATGAAGTTCAGAGATAAGTTTATTAGTCCACCTATCAGGGACGAACAGTTTCTCTGCTGGACAACGATCAGGTTTATTCGCCTGAAATTTTTGCAGCACCCGCCGAAAATCAGGGGAGATGGCAGACACAATGACTCCTTCCTTGAGGATACCCGCTGGCTCAGATAAACCCGGAGAGTCGGGCACAAAACTCCTAGACAGAGCATCCGCCTTCACATTTTTAGAGCCCGGAAGGTACGAAATCACAAAGTCGAAGCGGGCAAAAAATAACGACCAACGGGCCTGTCTAGGATTCAAGCGCTTGGCAGACTCGAGATAAGTCAAGTTCTTATGATCAGTCAATACCACCACGCGATGCTTAGCTCCTTCAAGCCAATGACGCCACTCCTCGAATGCCCACTTCATGGCCAGCAACTCTCGATTGCCCACATCATAATTACGCTCAGCGGGCGAAAACTTCCTGGAAAAGAAAGCACATGGTTTCATCACTGAGCAATCAGAACCTCTCTGTGACAAAACCGCCCCTGCTCCAATCTCAGAAGCATCAACCTCGACCTGGAACGGAAGAGAAACATCTGGCTGACACAACACAGGGGCAGAACAAAAACGACGCTTCAACTCCTGAAAAGCTTCCACAGCAGCAGAAGACCAATTAACCAAATCAGCACCCTTCTTGGTCAAATCGGTCAATGGTTTGGCAATGCTAGAAAAATTACAGATGAAGCGACGATAAAAATTAGCAAAGCCCAGGAACTTTTGCAGACTTTTCAGAGATGTCGGCTGAATCCAATCCTGGATGGCTTGGACCTTAACTGGATCCATCTCGATAGTAGAAGGGGTAAAGATGAACCCTAAAAATGAAACTTTCTGCACACCGAAGAGACACTTTGATCCCTTCACAAACAAAGAGTTAGCACGCAGGACCTGAAAAACCATTCTGACCTGCTTCACATGAGACTCCCAATCATCTGAGAAGATCAAAATGTCATCCAAGTAAACAATCAGGAATTTATCCAGATACTCACGGAAGATGTCATGCATAAAAGACTGAAACACAGATGGAGCATTGGCAAGTCCGAACGGCATCACTAGATACTCAAAATGACCCTCGGGCGTATTGAATGCAGTTTTCCATTCATCTCCTTGCCTGATTCTCACCAGATTATACGCACCACGAAGATCTATCTTAGTGAACCAACTAGCCCCCTTAATCCGAGCAAACAAGTCAGATAACAATGGCAAGGGATACTGAAATTTAACAGTGATCTTATTAAGAAGGCGGTAATCAATACACGGTCTCAGCGAACCATCCTTCTTGGCTACAAAGAAGAACCCTGCTCCCAGTGGTGATGACGATGGGCGAATATGTCCCTTCTCCAGGGATTCCTTCACATAACTGCGCATAGCGGCGTGTTCGGGCACGGATAAATTAAATAATCGACCTTTAGGGAATTTACTACCAGGAATCAAATTGATAGCACAATCACAATCCCTATGCGGAGGTAGAGCATCGGACTTGGGCTCTTCAAATACATCCTGATAATCAGACAAGAACTCTGGGACCTCAGAAGGGGTGGATGACGAAATCGACAAAAATGGAACATCACCATGTACCCCCTGACAACCCCAGCTGGATACCGACATGGAATTCCAATCCAATACTGGATTATGGGTTTGTAGCCATGGCAACCCCAACACGACCACATCATGCAGATTATGCAACACCAGAAAGCGAATAACTTCCTGATGTGCAGGAGCCATGCACATGGTCAGCTGGGCCCAGTATTGAGGTTTATTCTTGGCCAAAGGTGTAGCATCAATTCCTCTCAATGGAATAGGATACCGCAAAGGCTCCAAGAAAAACCCACAACTTTTAGCATAATCCAAATCCATCAGATTCAGGGCAGCGCCCGAATCCACAAACGCCATGACAGAAAACGACGACAAAGAGCATATCAAGGTAATGGACAGAAGAAATTTGGACTGTACAGTACCAATGACGGCAGACCTAGCGGACCGCTTAGTGCGCTTAGGACAATCAGAAATAGCATGAGTGGAATCACCACAGTAGAAACACAGACCATTCAGACGTCTGTATTCCTGCCGTTCAACTCTAGTCATAGTCCTATCGCACTGCATAGGCTCAGGTTTAACCTCAGGCAGTACCGCCAAATGGTGCACAGATTTACGCTCGCGCAAGCGTCGACCGATCTGAATGGCCAAAGACAAAGACTCATTCAAACCAGCAGGCATAGGAAATCCCACCATGACATCCTTAAGAGCCTCAGAGAGACCCTTTCTGAACAAAGCTGCCAGCGCAGATTCATTCCACTGAGTGAGTACTGACCATTTCCTAAATTTCTGACAATATACTTCTATATCATCTTGACCCTGGCACAAAGCCAGCAAATTTTTCTCAGCCTGATCCACTGAATTAGGCTCATCGTACAGCAATCCGAGCGCCAGGAAAAACGCATCGACACTACTCAATGCAGGGTCTCCTGGCGCAAGAGAAAATGCCCAGTCTTGAGGGTCGCCGCGCAAAAAAGAAATAATAATCAAAACCTGTTGAATAGGATTACCAGAAGAATGAGGTTTCAAGGCCAGAAATAGCTTACAATTATTTTTGAAACTTAGAAACTTAGTTCTATCTCCAAAAAACAAATCAGGAATAGGAATTCTTGGTTCTAACATAGATTTCTGATCAATAGTATCTTGAATTTTTTGTACATTTATAACGAGATTATCCATTGAAGAGCACAGACCCTGAATATCCATGTCCACACCTGTGTCCAGAATCACCCAAATGTCTAGGGGAAAAAAAAAAAGTGAACACAGAGCAGAAAAAAAAAATGATGTCAGAACTTTTTCTTTCCCTCTATTGAGAATCATTAGTTTGGCTCCTTGTACTGTTATGTTTGCTAATGACAGGTGTTATGAAGGCAATCCAGAAACACAGTGTGCTTAGCGATCAGAGCGCACACAGTGATCTGACAAATACCCAAAAATACAAGAACGAGCTCTGAGACGTGGAAACTCTGTAGACTGCACACCTGATCCTATCCTAAACACAACTAAAAGCGGCTGTGGATTGCGCCTAACAACTACCTAGGCAACTCGGCACAGCCTAAGAAACTAGCTAGCCTGAAGATAGAAAAATAGGCCTGACTTGCCCCAGAGAAATTCCCCAAAGAAAAAGGCAGCCCCCCACATATAATGACTGTGAGTAAGATGAAAAGACAAAACGTAGGGATGAAATAGATTCAGCAAAGTGGGGCCCGATATTCTAGGACAGAGCGAGGACAGTAAAGCGAACTTTGCAGTCTACAAAAAACCCTAAAGCAAAACCACGCAAAGGGGGCAAAAAAAACCCACCGTGCCGAACTAACGGCACGGCGGTACACCCTTTGCGTCTCAGAGCTTCCAGCAAAACAAAAGACAAGCTGGACAGAAAAAAAGCAACAAAAAAGCAAAAGGCACTTAGCTATACAGAGCAGCAGGTCACAGGAACAATCAGGAGAAGCTCAGATCCAACACTGAAACATTGACAAGGAGCAAGGATAGCAGCATCAGGCGGAGTTAAGTAATGAAGCAGTTAACGAGCTCACCAGAACACCTGAGGGAGGAAGCTCAGAAGCTGCAGTACCACTTGTAACCACAGGAGTGAATTCAGCCACAGAATTCACAACAGTACAGTAAAGGTGGAAGTATAGAGTTATGTAGAGTAAAGGTGGAAGTATTGAGTTATTTTGAGTAAATGTGGAAGTATAGAGTTGCGTATAGTAAAGGTGGAAGTATAGAGTTATGCAGCATAAAGGTGAAAGTACAGAGTTTTGTACAGAAAGGTGGATGCATACAGTTATGTAAAGTAAAGGTGGAAGTATAGAGTTATGTATAGTAAAGGTGGAAGTATAGAGTTATGTTGAGTAAAGGTGGAAGTATAGAGTTATGTTGAGTAAAGGTGGAAGTATACAGTTATGTGTAGTAAAGATGGAAGAATAGAGTTACGTAGAGTAAAGGTGTCTGTATAGAGTTATGTAGAGTAAAGGTGTCTGTATAGAGTTATGTAGAGTAAAGGTGGAAGTATAGAGTTATGTATACTAAAGGTGGAAGTATAGAGTTATGTTGAGTAAAGGTGGAAGTATACAGTTATGTGTAGTAAAGATGGAAGAATAGAGTTACGTAGAGTAAAGGTGTCTGTATAGAGTTATGTAGAGTAAAGGTGTCGGTATAGAGTTATGTAGAGTAAAGGTGGAAGTATAGAGTTATGTATAGTAAAGGTGGAAGTATAGAGTTATGTTGAGTAAAGGTGGAAGTATACAGTTATGTGTAGTAAAGATGGAAGAATAGAGTTACGTAGAGTAAAGGTGTCGGTATAGAGTTATGTAGAGTAAAGGTGGAAGTATAGAGTTATGTAGAGTAAATGTGTCTGTATAGAGTAATGTGTAGTAAAGGTGGTGGTATAGAGTTATGTAGAGTAGAGGTGGAAGTATAGAGTAATGTGTAGTAAAGGTGTCTGTATAGAGTTATGTAGAGTAAAGTTGTATGTATAGAGTTATGTAGAGTAAAGGTGGAAGTATAGAGTTATGTATAGTAAAGGTGGAAGTATAGAGTTATGTTGAGTAAAGGTGGAAGTATACAGTTATGTGTAGTAAAGATGGAAGAATAGAGTTACGTAGAGTAAAGGTGTCTGTATAGAGTTATGTAGAGTAAAGGTGGTGGTATAGAGTTATGTAGAGTAAAGGTGGAAGTATAGAGTTATGTTGAGTAAAGGTGGAAGTATACAGTTATGTGTAGTAAAGATGGAAGAATAGAGTTACGTAGAGTAAAGGTGTCCGTATAGAGTTATGTAGAGTAAAGGTGGTGGTATAGAGTTATGTAGAGTAAAGGTGGAAGTATAGAGTAATGTGTAGTAAAGGTGTCTGTATAGAGTTATGTAGAGTAAAGTTGTCTGTATAGAGTTATGTAGAGTAAAGGTGGAAGTATAGAGTAATGTGTAGTAAAGGTGGATGTATAGAGTTATGTAGAGTATAGGGGTCGGTATAGAGTTATGTAGAGTAAAGATGATGTACAGAGTTATGTAGTGTAAAGGTGGCAGCATAGAGTTATGAATGACAATTAGAAGGCAAAAATAGAAAGATTCCCTGTGGAAAAGGAATCAAAATGACCCCTTTAATGATCCCTTTGTTCATAAAAGGGTAAAGGAAGACATCACTGGTGTTTTTTTAGCAGTAAAGGGGTAAATAAAGTCTCCTGAGGTCGTCCAGTTAAGTGAAAGGGTAAAGATCAACCTCCCTGGTGGTTTAGAGACATAAAAACATTAGGAAAGATATCCCTGGTGGTCTAGAGTAGTACTAAGATATGGGAAGACATCCCCAGTGGTTTGGATGAGTAAATAGGTAAGGGGAGACATAATTGGTGGTTTAATGCAGTAAAAGTGTAAAGGAAGGCATCACTGTTGGTCTAGAGAAGTAAAGGAGTAAAGGAAGACATTCCTGGTAATTTAGAGAAGTTGAAAGATTGGTGGAAGATATATTTGGTTATTTTAAGACAAAAATTTTTTGTAAAGGATGACATCCCTATGTGTCTACAGACATAAAAAGTAAAGGAAGACACACTCAGTGGTCTTGAGAAGTAAAAGAGAAAGAAAAGACATCATGCTTGGTCTATAGCAAAAAAGGGTAAGTAAAACATCTTTCTAAAAGAGCAGGAAAAGGTAAGGGAAGACATCCCTAGTGATATAGAACAGTAAAAAAGGAAGGGAAGACCTTTCTGGTGACCTAGAACAGTAAAAAATAGTAAGGAAATACATCACTGGTGTTCTAGAGTATTAAAAAGGTAAGGGAATACATTCCTGGTGATCTGGAGCAATAAAAGGGTAAGTCAAGATGTCCCAGGTGGTCTAGAGCAGTAAAAAGGTCAGAAGACATGCCTGGTGGTCTAAAGTAGTAAAAGGGTAAGGGAACACATTTCTGATTATCTAGAGGAGTAAATATGTAAAAAAAGACATCCCTGGTGGTGTAAATTAGTAAAAACATAAGGGAAGACATTCCTGGTGGTTTCGAGCAGAAAAAAGCTAAGGAAAGACATTTCTTGTGATCTAGAGCAGTATAAAGGTAACAGAAGACAATCCTGATGGTCTTGAGTAGTAAAATGGTAAGAGAACACGTTTCTGATTATCTAGAGAAGTAAGAGAAAACATCCCTGGTGGTCTGGAGGAGTAAAAAATAAAAGTAAGGTAATATATCCCTTGTGGTCTAGAGCAGTAAAAGGTAAAAGAAAACATCCCTATTGTTCTGGTGGAAGTAAAGATCATCCCAGACAATTCTTGGCAATATCCATACCACTCTTTAGGAATGATTCTTTATGATTTACTATTCCCGAGACCTGACGCTTGGATGTTTAATTTCCTCCCTATACTTAAGTAAAGTTATATTCTTTTAATTTGCAGCTGCAGGGGAAGCGTGTTCATATAACACATGTAATTAAACACTGAGCAAAACACTTAAATCGGCAAGTTGAAACCATTTCTCAACATTCTCACAGTTCTTCAAGATGGATAACCGCGCATTTCATGCATTACCAAAACAATGCTCTGCTCATAGAGAAGCCAGGCAATCTGCAGCGCGAACTTTGGAAACATAGAACCAAAAAAGTCCAGTGATTTTCTGTAAGGGGGTTGATATTTGTATTATATGCTAAGAACCAGTGGTGCACCGCTAATAGATGCAGCCTGCTATAGGGTTCATGAGTCACAGTGCCCCAGTGTCGGTGCCGGGGCAACTCTACCTTTTACTTATAAGGAGATAAAATTGAAAGCAATGATGGAACAGAGTGTATTTTTTATTTCTTCATTTTTTTTCAAACTGTGTGGCAGGTTGTGCGGAGGTTCATCATACTGTGTGACTTTGTCATGTCTCCCTAGAAGACCTGGAGTTTGCCGGTCATGTCGGGTAATGAATTGCAGGTCTTCTTTAGAGATGGTGAGATATGTGTCTCATATTAAATGGATTTAGTTTCCACTGATGCTGAAGAGGTTAATGACCCCTTCTATGCTGGTCAGAAACATGCAGCTCCATTTCAGCTGCTTCTGATCTGGTCATTGCCTCTTCCTATAAAAACTGGTCAGACCTTCTTGTCCCTGCTGGTGATAGATTTGTCTTCCTGTGCTGTGTGCTAAAGCAAAGAAGCAAAGTAGTTGGTATAGAGTTGTTTTAGTAGTGTTCTGTGGTTTGCTGGAGTATGTGTATGTTTATCTCCTGGTCCTTATTCCCATTTAGTTTTTTCCTCCCTGTCCCTATCCTCCTCCCGTTATGCTTTTGTATAATAGAGGTTTTCTGTTATCCCTGTTTTTCCTTTGTGTCTTGTTTACATTACATTTGTGTCCCATGCCTAATGGGGAGGGAGAAGGACAGATGATGGCTTAACAGGAGAATAGTATGGTCGGAGTCTTAGGCATCTCTACCTTCAAGAGCACCACCGGGACAGGGATAGTTAAGGTCCTAGTTCCAGAGACAGTTTGAGCCCCCCCTTCCTTACCAAAGACCGTCACAGCATGACAGGATGGTTTTATAGGGACCATCATATTTTGTGGAAGGCTGTGTGGGGCATCATATTGTTTGGGGGGGGGCCTCATATCTTGTGGGAGGACTGTATTGCAGCCATTCTGTGTGTAGGGGCCATTATACTATGTCTGTGGGACATCATACTTAGTTGGGGTCACTCTGGTATTATCTTAATTTGCGTGGGGGGTGCTGAGTAGGAATTCACTGTGGGAGTATCATACTGTGTTTTGGGGAAATTTTAATTGCATCGCACTTTCTGGGGGCCATGAAAAAAGGAATCTTAGCGCGTGGGGACATTAATGGGCTTCGATAGGAGCAAAATTATTTTGCAAGGGCTGCAAAGCTGTGCGGTATGCTCTTCTGTGACCCCGTTGAATTTTTATTTTTTTGTTGTTGAGGATGTGTGGTGGGTCGTAATTAGGATTTCCGCTATGGGGCCCCATGATTTCTATGTATGCTCCAGCTAAGAACCATGAAATGTAAAAACCTAGTACATGCAAGACGCATTCTTCTTGAGCTCCATGTCTGAGACGTGAATTTTAAACGTTTCCACTTCTCAACTAAGATCAAGAATCGGCCACATGTGAAAAAATAAAAAATAATGTTCTCATTCACTGGCAGCAAGCAGAGATCTTTAAGATAGTGAACCTTAATATTACACTGTTCCGAACTATGGATGTTATAAGAATTAAGTGTCTTTTATATAAAAATGGAAAAGGAGTAATGCGGTAATGTGAGTCAGGAGGAGAAATCCCTTTCGGTGATTTGGGATTTGGGATGGGCGGAGGCGATTTGGATTTGAGAATTATCAGGTGTCAGACATGTAACCTCATATATGTAATGGGCTGCCATGTCATGCACGCTTCCTTGTAATTACAGCAAGCTTGGAATATAATAGGAGTGTGTAGACTTGCTGGTAATTAAGTCTGTCTCCTGGGTGCATGTGATATTACATTTCCTTATATCCTTATCCCGCAGCATTGATGATAGATACGAGGACAACACAAAGTGGTCTTTACTCAGGCGTGACGTGTTCGGCGCAGGAAACATCTCAGGGTCGGACACTTGTGTGAGAGCATCTCCGTGTATGTAGAGTCGATCCTGCCATTCATTGCAGAGCAAGGAGCATATCTATATATATAATTGTCTAAGGGTTTTTCCATCTGTCTGTCCTGGAAATCCCGCGTCTCTGATTGGTCGAGGCCGCCAGGCCTCGACCAATCAGCAACGGGCACAGCGACGATGATGTCATAAAGGACGTAGAAATCCAACGTTTCTGATTCAGCGACGGGCACAGTATCGACGTAGATGTCATAAAGGTTGCCTCGACCAATCAGCGACGGGCACAGTCTGCCGCGAATTCTGGAATCATCATTGTCCATATACTACGGGGACATACATATTCTAGAATACCCGATGCATTAGAATCGGGCCACAATCTAGTATGTATATAAAGGTCTACAGACACGTAATAATCAGAGGTACAAACCGGATGTAGCGAGATCTCCGCGGGGACGTCACGCACAATCTATATAAATCACATTAACTATTCATTTGTATAAAAGATGACTAATGATACGTAATGAGCGAATCTGAAAATTCTAGAATTAGTTGCTATCATAAATATTTATTAAAACAGTTTGTTGATGTTACCTTGATATTTTTATGTGACCGTCCGCAGAAGAGAAAGCTTGAAATTTTCCAGTTCTCATCATGGCCACAATAGGATGCAGGAGTGGACATTTCATTGGTCCATCTCACCCAAATGAAAGCTTCGGAGTAAATTTGGCTCCGAAACGCCACCACTGATTGATGTGAATAAACCATGATGGATGATCCAGATGTTTCTTTTAATGTACAATTTTCAGGAAAATTTTAGGAAATTGTTATACCCTCTAATTCGCTCGGCATAAATTGGCTAAAATGTCTGCAACCCTTTTACAACATTGCAGAAGATTGCATCAGCCAGAGAAGGTTAATACGACACTAGGTGTGGCTGGGCAGGTTTTTTCATAATACCTTACGGATATCACATTATACGATTTGATGTGATACCTTACGGATATCACATCAAATCGTATAATGTAGCTAATCAAAAGGGATTATAATAGGCTGTATAAAAGCTGAGGCAGGGAATGCAAAAGCCACTATGTGGCGAATCTGGAAAGTGAGAGTTCGTCACAGCTCACAGCATAGACTTAGAGATAGTGAGAGAAAGTCATAAACCACTGAAAAAACACAGCACAGCAGCCAAATTAATCTCAGTAGTTCGCCTGAGTTGAGGGCATGAGCCCCTATGAGCCGTTGATCTCAGTTAGTTATTGGCTGCAATTCTGTTGACATGCAGATAATAATAGACGCTGGAAGCAGCAGAGTAGACTGGACCAAGGGAGGGTGAGTAAAGACAGTGTGACTCTAGTCACTTCTAACGGCCAAGCCATGAGTCAGAATAGTCAGGGAGTCCAAGGTCAGAAGCCAGAATGGTACATCATAAGCGGAAGGAAGAGACAAAAGCCGGTCAGGCAACGTTCCGAGGTCAGAATACCAGGAGGATAATGAGTCAGAGCAGAAGGTGTTAAACAGATGGATAGTTAGAATGAAGTTCAAGGTCAGGCACCAAAAGATCAAGCATACAGAACTCAAGGCATAGGGACCACATTCCTTACTAGCTGAATGGACGTCTGGCAGAGGTCTGGAGAAACAGTTAAGTAGCATGGCAATCACCTGGGATAATGAACACTTGGAGACAGCCAACGACTCCCAGTCTCTGTTTGGATAATCAAGCTGTAAATTAACAAACTGACAGCTAGCAGATTGGATGGCCGAGCTGTCAGTAACTGCATTCCAGACACACTGAGTTGTGGAACCGTGACAGACAGTATGTTTTTTTTAAAACTGGAAAACCTCTTTAAGTTATAGGATAGAGAGAAACGAGAGACACTGTGTCTGTGAGGCTGGGCAGTCAGGGTGATGCTTGATCAGTGTGACTATAGTGCTGCTGCAATTTAATCACATACACTTATTTTCAGAGAAGTTGGGCGTTTTTGGGGTACTTATAATAGATATACTGTGAATCAAATGTGGCACCCCTAGGGGTATTTGCCACAAAAATAGTTACTGACAGTAAGTACAAATACTAAAATAGCAAGACTTCACTACCACCTCCGGCCAGAAGGGGGAGCTCCAGAGACTCCCCTTGATCCATTCTGGTCTGAGAGAAGAAATGGCAGTTGGGCTAAGGAGCTGATAGTGAGAGGTCATACAGTTGAATCTCTAACAGCCCTGTGACTGTTACCAGGCCTAAATCACCGGCCTGAGGAGAAGAGGGATAGAGAAAAAGGACATTGTGAGAACCGGGTAGCATTAATCACTACCCAGAACAGGCGCAAAGACGGATACCGGATCCGTGGCTGTATTCATTATATATAATACAGCAACCGGAAAAACGTGAGGTGATATCAGCTTCACTAGGGTCGGATGCAGCAACAGACACAGAGTTCAGCGGTACTCCCGGAGGGGGTAAGCCGATAAAAGGACTCGGGTTGCCCATCGAACCAGGACCCGGAGGGGACAGATTGGGCCGGCAGCCAGTTCACATACAGCAGCAGGGCCACACAGAAATTGCGCACAATAAGAGGCGAAGACCCCGGCAGGGTCAAAGTAACTCAGAGTTCCCATACAGACTCCGGTGACAGGACTGGTTGTAAATCCTTTTTTGTTAAAGTAAACCGGTTAAACGTTTCAGTGCCTCAGTCTTTCATTTGGACAATAGCCATCTATCCAGGATCGAGATCGTCACTGCTGGGAGAACCTGCTGCTGATCAAGTAAGTGCCTGTCCCCTCATGATACCCCTTACACTGTGCATTGCCTGAGGCCACAGCACCGGGTCAAGCCACCCGTGACATCTCCCTCAAGAGACAGACTCCATTGGTCCGGTGCTGGGTATCCCGGTCTCCTGGGCGTCACAATTGGCGTCACGAACAGGATCTTGCCAGCCCGTATACCGGGTATTGTGTGCCGTGATTGGAGCCCAAAACTGTGAAAACTGGGATGAAAAATCTTGAAAATTGACTTAATTAAAGAAAAATCCATTCCCCATTGAAAACTATTGAAAGTGACTTTTCCCCATTGGTTATAATGGAGTAAAGATGGCCGCCATCCCCTGAGGTAATCACTTCATAACCGTTAGGCACGAGACTGTTAATTGAGCTACGCCATCACCTGAGCCCCAGTCTAACTGAAAAACTTCAGAATCCGCCATTACAGAGCGCGGTGGGTGGGAGCAGCAGGGGGCGTGTCATTGTGGGCGGCACCAAGCTGAGCGCTCTGACATCAGAGCAAGGGGAAAATCGATCCTGCTGCACAGCGGAACGAATCTACACTATCCCGACGGAAGCGGAGGACCGGAAGGGTCCGGATTAACTAAGGGGGCACAGTATGTCGCAGCACGGAGACGCCGCAGCACCCGGCAACGCTAATGCAGCTGAAAGACAGAGTGTCGATAGAGAGTCCGGTAGCGCAGCGGTGCAAGGAGTGGCGCCCATCATGCCGGTGCTGATGCCATATACCCCGGGTGGCCCATGGCTTCCAATGTATGAAGGTGAGCCTAATACCCTTGACGATTTCAGAGAAAAGATGCTGGCCCATTTTGACATGTTCCCTGTGGGTGAAGTTCAGCGTGTTAGTCTCCTGATGATGCAGTTAAGTGGCCATGCTAAGCGAGAAGTCACAGCATGGGCAGCTGATCTAAAAGGCACTGTTGAACGCATATTTGCTGGATTAAAAGCTACATTTGAAACCACGGCCAGCAGCAAAGCTAAAATACGATTCTTTAGTTGCAAACAAAAAGCTAATGAGGGTGTGAGAGACTTTGCCTTAAACCTGCAGGAAGCCCTTAAATCACTTACACTGGCTGAACCCATTTTTAACACCGGAGCGGATAAACTGCTAAGAGATCAATTTATTGAGGGACTCTACACCCCTTCTCACCGGGGGCATGTGAGCATGCTTGTTTTTAAGAACCCTGAATTGACATTTGCCCAATTAAAGGAGAGCGCTATACGTCTCCAGCTGGCAGAGGCACCTCGGGATCAGGATCCTGCGCAACCCATGGCAGAGGCACCTCAACAACAGGGAGTGCCAGTGACATCAGCTATGTCTGGGGCCATTGCTAAGCCCCTGGGGCCCAGTACTAATGAGGCTCTTCAACAAAAGCTTGACTCTTTAGCTGATGTTGTTGCTTCAATGGCTAAAACCATGCAGGAGATGAGAGGACACAAGATGGAGTTGGCAAACTGTAGAGAGGATGTTCCATGGATGAGACCCCGGAGATACCCGACATGGAGAGGACGACCCAGCGACCGCTACCAACCGGATGGACAGCCCATTTGCCGCCGTTGCCAGCAGCCGGGCCACTTTGCACGAGATTGTGATTTAAACGGGAATCCCCTGGGAATGCGGGCCGCTTCGCAGGAATGAACTTTCAAGGCCCAACACCCTGGCACGACAGGTACATCGGAGGACGACCCATTATCCCTATCGTGCTGGACGGAATTCCCCTCAACGCTTTGCTGGACACAGGTTCCCAGATTTCATCTATACCGTATATCTTTTATAAGAGGTACTGGGCTGATGCAGATATTGATAAAGGGCCCTCTGATGTTGAACTAGATATATGGGCCAGTAATGGTAAGTTGGTACCGAAACTAGGATTCAGGGAGATGACCATAAAGATTGGTAAAGTAGAACTGAAGAAACAGGGTATAATTGTTGTTGATGTTGACCGGCGGAACTGTGAACCAACTGTATTGATAGGAATGAATGTGTTAGAGAACTGCTTTTCCGAAGTCATTTCTGTCTTACAGCAAATTGCTGAAACTGTCCAATCCTGCCAGCAGAGAGTTCTCCGGAGGGAAATAAAAGTATTGATGTTAAGGCAACAGGTAGAAGTTGCAGGTGGAGAAATCGGCAGTGTGAGGGTAAGTGATCCAACGTCTATTGTAATCCCACCAAAAACAGAAATGCTGGTATGGTGTAGAGCAGCCATTGGTACTAAGGGACGAGATTATCAAGCCTTAATAGAACCAGTGTACACCGACAGCAGGCCCACTATACTCACAGCACGAGGGATAGTCGAGGTACACCGGGGACGAGTGCCGGTACGACTTTTGAACTGTGGAGAGGAAGAGGTCACTTTGCCAAGGTATGCTACAATGGCAAAGCTATATACTGTTGACAACAATGCCATCACAACCATTGAGCCCTTAGAACCAACCTGTCAGGTGGAAGGCAATGGCTCAGATGGAGAAATGGAGGATTGGTGCCAACAGCTACACGTGGGCATAAATTCAACACCTACCCATCAAAAACAAGGGGTGTATAGGCTAGTGACGGAATATGAACAAGTCTTCAGTAAACACCCATTGGACTTCGGACGGATAGAAGGGGTAGAACACACAATCCCCACAGGTGACCATCCCCCAATAAAAGAAAGATATAGACCCATACCGCCCGCTCACTATCAATGTGCAAAAGATATGCTGAGGGAAATGAAACAGGCCGGGGTAATAAGAGACAGCTGTAGCCCCTGGGCGGCCCCTCTAGTGATTGTCAAAAAAAAGGACGGAACCATGAGAATGTGCGTAGACTACCGGAAGATTAATAACATCACCCATAAAGACGCCTACCCCTTGCCTAGGATAGAAGAGTCCTTAACTGCTTTGAAATCTGCTAATTATTTTTCCACCTTAGACTTAACAAGCGGGTATTGGCAAGTCCCTGTGGCTGAGAGAGATAAGGAAAAGACGGCATTCACCACACCAATGGGTCTATGTGAATTTAATCGCATGCCGTTCGGACTCTGCAACGCATCCGGTACCTTCCAGCGGCTGATGGAATGCTGCCTCGGACACAAGAACTTCGAGACCGTCCTCCTGTACCTAGATGATGTGATCGTCTACTCAAAGACTTACGAACAACACTTAATAGACCTGGCAGAAGTGTTCGAAGCCTTATCAAGGTATGGCATGAAAGTCAAGCCATCCAAATGTCACCTTCTCAAGCCAAAGGTACAGTACCTGGGACACATCGTGAGTTCGGAGGGAGTAGCACCAGATCCCGAGAAAATAAGCGCCATAAGGGATTGGCCAAGACCTACCAGCGCAAAAGAAGTGAGACAATTCCTGGGATTGGTGGGTTACTATCGCAGATTTATAAAAGGATTTACCAAGTTGGCAGCACCCTTGCAAGACACCTTGGTAGGGCAGACGAAGAAACCTTCAAACCGAAACCCTCCTTTTCAGTGGAACGACGAAAGGGAAGACTCCTTTGAACAACTAAAGAAGGCACTAACCGGAGAAGAGGTTCTGGCATACCCAGATTACCATAAACCTTTCATCCTCTACACCGATGCCAGTAATGTGGGACTAGGAGCGGTGCTGTCACAAAAGCAAGAAGGTCGGGAGAAAGTCATCGCCTTTGCAAGTAGAAAGCTCCGGCCTACTGAAAGAAATTCAGAAAATTACAGCTCCTTCAAATTGGAACTACTGGCAGTAGTTTGGGCTGTGACGGAGCGTTTCAAACACTATCTGGCCGCTGCAGAATTTATTGTCTATACTGACAACAATCCGTTGACCCACCTGGACACAGCCAAATTAGGTGCGTTAGAACAGCGATGGATAGCCCGGTTATCTAATTACAACTTCATAATCAAGTATCGAGCAGGTCGCAAGAATGGAAATGCCGATGCCCTATCCCGGATGCCACGCTTGAGAGATGTAGAAGAGGAAACGGGGGAGCTTGAAGAAATTGAACTACCAGCCTTCCATCGTCCCAAGGCAAAACATCATCAGTCAAGTACCTATCAGAAACAACAAGAGGTGAATTTTAATCCGTTAGCACACCATAGATGGGCTGACACCCAAGACAGCAATCCGGCTGTGAAGTTGGTGAAGGAACTGTTAACTGACCAAAGTGCATATCCCGATGAGGATGCCCCAGAAGAGACGCATCAACTCTGGAAAGAGAGAGGCAAAATGTTCCTGTATCAAGAGAAGCTCTGCAGAAGGTACACCAATCCGAAAACACATGAATTGGTTTGGCAGATTATCGTGCCTAAACAAGATGTCAAGATGGTCCTCGAAGCTTACCATAATGGTGCTGGTCACTTCGGGTGGAAAAAGTTAGAAGTACTTCTAAGAGAAAGATTTTATTGGGTCGGGAGGAGAAAATCAATCGAACAGTGGTGCAGAAATTGTGGCCCGTGCAACCTCAGAAGAAACGATCAAAAGAACCAAAGAGCACCACTGCAGCCCATAATCACCAAACAACCACTTGAACTTGTAGCCATAGACCACGTGAAGTTAATACCAAGCCGGTCCGGCTATGTCTATGCCTTGACCATCGTGGACCATTATTCACGCTTCTTGGTAGTAGTACCCGTAAAAGATCTGACAGCAAAAACAGCAGCCAAAGCGTTCCAAACGTACTTTTGTAGACCCCATGGATATCCGGAACAGGTTCTCACCGACCAAGGTACAGCCTTTGAATCAGAGATCTTCAGAGAATTCTGCAATATGTATGGTTGCAAAAAGATCCGGACGACGGCCTATCATCCACAAACAAACGGCTTATGCGAGAAGATGAACCATATTGTAATAGACCTACTAAAGACTTTACCTGAGACAGAAAGGAATCAATGGCCAGAGAAATTGCCTGACTTGGTGGATCTGTATAATCATGTCCCGGTGAGTTCCACCAATTGCACCCCAGCTTACCTTATGCATGCAAGACCCGGCCAATTACCAATCGATCTAGAAATGGGAATTCTGAAACCAGACGCAGAAGTTCAAGACTCCAATTGGGATATCATACGGCAAAAGCAGTATCGCCAAGTGCAAGAGAGTGTGGAAAGAAGCCTTCTGCAAACTAGAGAAAGACAAGAGCGAACTTTCAACCAGAATGCTCTAGCGACCCCATTAAGACCGGGTGACCAAGTGCTCAAGAGAAATCGTCGAACCAATAAACTGGACAATCAGTGGGAAGCCGTACCCTACACAGTTTTACCAACCAACAAGAATGGATAATCCTAAAATGTGTCTCATTAGCAAAAATGGAGGCTTAACATCTGTACTAGTGTCAAGAGACAATCTTAAATTATGTCCGGAAGCATTGAAAGAGCCAGACGTTGTCCAGCCAGAACCAGAAGTTATTCAACCCATACAGGTTCAACCAGTAAAGGAAAAAGAAGAGGAAATGTATCACACCTGTATAGGAGACTTTCCCAAAACCCTACTAACATACCATGGTGCAGTAGTGGTTCCCATGGTGGCCTTTTACCCAACACCGAACCCAATACCAGAAGTCCCAAGACAGGAAGAAGCTGACCCCGTACTACAGGAGGTTCCAGGCCAGGAAGAACAGATTCCTGGTCAGAGTAATCCCATTCACGGTGGACTTGCCAACTCCATAGTCATGGAATTATCTTTAGCAGAGCGGGCAGATACTACATCCGCAGTAGACAGTAGTACACCACATGAAGAGACACCGCTATTACGTAGATCACAGCGTAGTACCCAGGGTCAATTACCGGCCAGGTATGCAGATTACCAACTATAAAGCTCATAATGTGAATTGTATATATGTTATGCCGTATATAGTTAAACAGAAAATGTAGTATAGTCATAATCAGTCTGCAACGTTTAAGCCCAGTACCTACAGAGACTTGTCTGTATGAACTTCTTGCATATTCTTGAACTTTTTATCAGCCCAGAGGCACTAAATCAAAGCTCCGGAAAGACTGCTTTTTGAATTTTGCTTTTTGCTCTTTTTGAACTTTCTTTAGACTTTATATTGATAACTCCGTTGGAAAAATGGAACTAAATTCCTGGACACAAAGTACAGTGCCTTTCCTAATACCTTCAAGGGTAGAACTGTATTAATGGACGCTATTTGAAGTGACTTTTTACAGAACTCTATTTTTATTTCCTTGAGTGGTTTTTGTAACTTTTCATTTTTAAGACTCTGTACATATTAATTGTTATTTCAAAATGTTATTGTCCCACAGTCCCGGAGTACTGTTCTTAACTAAGGGGGAATGTGGCACCCCTAGGGGTATTTGCCACAAAAATAG
Source organism: Ranitomeya imitator (assembly GCF_032444005.1). Classification (NCBI taxonomy): domain Eukaryota; kingdom Metazoa; phylum Chordata; class Amphibia; order Anura; family Dendrobatidae; genus Ranitomeya; species Ranitomeya imitator. The sequence goes on along the minus strand of NC_091282.1, from coordinate 1,199,440,031 downwards.
TTACTGACAGTAAGTACAAATACTAAAATAGCAAGACTTCACTACCACCTCCGGCCAGAAGGGGGAGCTCCAGAGACTCCCCTTGATCCATTCTGGTCTGAGAGAAGAAATGGCAGTTGGGCTAAGGAGCTGATAGTGAGAGGTCATACAGTTGAATCTCTAACAGCCCTGTGACTGTTACCAGGCCTAAATCACCGGCCTGAGGAGAAGAGGGATAGAGAAAAAGGACATTGTGAGAACCGGGTAGCATTAATCACTACCCAGAACAGGCGGAAAGACGGATACCGGATCCGTGGCTGTATTCATTATATATAATACAGCAACCGGAAAAACGTGAGGTGATATCAGCTTCACTAGGGTCGGATGCAGCAACAGACACAGAGTTCAGCGGTACTCCCGGAGGGGGTAAGCCGATAAAAGGACTCGGGTTGCCCATCGAACCAGGACCCGGAGGGAACAGATTGGGCCGGCAGCCAGTTCACATACAGCAGCAGGGCCACACAGAAATTGCGCACAATAAGAGGCGAAGACCCCGGCAGGGTTAAAGTAACTCAGAGTTCCCATACAGACTCCGGTGACAGGACTGGTTGTAAATCCTTTTTTGTTAAAGTAAACTGGTTAAACGTTTCAGTGCCTCAGTCTTTCATTTGGACAATAGCCATCTATCCAGGATCGAGATCGTCACCGCTGGGAGAACCTGCTGCTGATCAAGTAAGTGCCTGTCCCCTCATGATACCCCTTACACTGTGCATTGCCTGAGGCCACAGCACCGGGTCAAGCCACCCGTGACATCCCCCTCAAGAGACAGACTCCATTGGTCCGGTGCTGGGTATCCCGGTCTCCTGGGCGTCACACAAATATCCTGGTAAAATACAGCAAAACTCATGAATTCAAATTTCCATATATTTGTTCATCATTATTCAATTTTTAGCTTTGCTGTATAGATTGGGAAAGAGTGAGCAGAGTAATCTCATCGTCTTCTAAAGATCGTAAAGTTAAAAATAACACAAAGTAACAAGTTATTCACTATCCACTGGCACCATTTGTGATGGAGGAAGCCAGGCGCTGTACTCGTGTACTCGGTAAGGTAACGCAGGGTAACAAAACATTATACAGGGATAAGACTTAGTATACATCTTGTTTGAAGAAGGGCTGTACTCCTTCAGCAGCCGCAAAGTACACATGCCCCCAAACATGTGACGTGTCCCACAGGACAATGATATGTGATGTTTTGCAGAGATTACAGAGGTTTTCCTCGGGCGCAGCTTGCCCCGGTGTGATTATAGATAAAGACATTTTATATTGTTCTTCTCTTTGACTCACAAGTGATTCAGGCTGCAGTCATGAAAAAGATGGGGCGAGGTTTATCATTCCTCGATTGTACCAGGACGTTGGTACTTAGAATTCATATTACAACAGATTAGCAGTTCACTAAAACCACACATCCATTGTCGGCAGTGTCGGAGGACGGCCTATCGTCTTGAAAAAATATGCAAAATATGAGGATTTTCCTCTCCAATCATATCAACGCCTGAGGCCGGCGTCACACTAGCGAGTTTTACGGACGTATGAGCGCATAAAATACGTCCGTAAAACACGCATTACACACGGCCCAATGCTTCTCTATGCCCCTGCTCCTATCTGCCGTATTTTACTGATCTGTATTATACGGCTTGCTACGGCCGTAGAAAATCGCAGCATGCTGCGTTTGTCACCGTATTGCGCAAAAAAAAGCCCAATGAAAGTCTATGGAAGCCCCAAAAATACGGATTACACACGGACCAGCAGTGTGACTTGCGAGAAATACGCAGCGGTGTTAGAGAGAAAATCCGGCAATTCATTGCGGTGTACAGTAAAATCACACTGACAGCTTACAATAGAATAGGTGGAATAAATGTGTACACATAGAATAGGTATATATATATGTCAGTGAGACACATATATGTATATATATTAATATTTCATACAGCGCTAGATAGCTTAAAAGCCGGTAATTCAATTACCGGCTTTTGCTATCTCCTTCCTAAACCCGACATGATATGAGACATGGTTTACATACAGTAAACCATCTCATATCCCCATTTTTTTTTGCATATTCCACACTACTAATGTTAGTAGTGTGTATATGCAAAATTTGTCCGTTCTAGCTATTAAATTAAAGGGTTAAATGGCGGAAAAAATTGGCGTGGGCTCCCGCGCCATTTTGTCCGCCAGAGTAGTAAAGCCAGTGACTGAGGGCAGATATTAATAGCCTGGAGAGGGTCCATGGTTATTGGCCCCCCCCCTGGCTAAAAACATCTGCCCCCAGCCACCCCAGAAAAGGCACATCTGGAAGATGCGCCTATTCTGGCACTTGGCCACTCTCTTCCCATTCCCGTGTAGCGGTGGGATATGGGGTAATGAAGGGTTAATGCCACCTTGCTATTGTAAGGTGACATTAAGCCAGATTAATAATGGAGAGGCGTCGATTATGACACCTATCCATTATTAATCCAATAGTAGTAAAGGGTTAAAAAAAACACAAACACATTATTAAAAATTATTTTAATGAAAAAATCACAAAGGTTGTTGTAATATTTTATTCTACGCTCAATCCACTCACTGAAGACCCTCGATCTGTAACAAAAAAAAATAATAAACCAACAATATACATACCTTCCGAAGATCTGTAACGTCCAACGAGGCAAATCCATCTGAAGGGGTTAAAATATCTTGTAGCCACGAGCTCTGCTAATGCAGCGTTGTTCGTGGCTGCAAAACCCCGGGGAATGAAGGTAAAGTAGGTGAATGACCTATATTTACCTTCATTTGTGGTGAGGCGCCCTCTGCTGGTTGTCCTCATATGAACTCGAGCCTGGGAGCTTTCTAGGAAAGTTCCCACGATCTAGGGACAACTAGCAGAGGGCGCCTCAACACAAAACACAAAAACAACACTTAGCTTTTCTCTGCTGAAATGCACCCCACAGCAGAGTAATGCACCAAATTACTGCATTTAACTGAAGCACCACTGAACCAGCAATCTCCAGTCTTCAGCACGGTTGGTATCCAAAAGGATCTGTATAACCAACAGTCAGCTGATCCATCAGGTGACCTTTTGAAGGATGGTGGGAGTGGTCACCACCTGCATCAGCCAACCCAGCAGCAATGTAATTACACCAGCGGCCACCGGGGGAAGTAAAACTGACATTAACCCCCGGTGGCCAGAAAGGAAAAAAGTTTTAATATGAAACGCCAAATCTGCCACAGATCCAAAAATTGATCATGACAATGATAATTCCATCAGCACCCTATTTCCAACCTCTTAAATGCTGCTGTCACATTTGACAGTGGCATCTAAGGGGGTACAACTGCTGCAATAAGCTCCGATTGCAGAAGTTAGACTTGTGTGCCATCTGTGCAACACAGCCAGCACCTATGCTGTAAGTAGCAGGCTCCGCTCCTGAGCCATACATGCCATGCGAATAGGGCAGAGTCGACCCTTGGGCATAGTGGGCCTTGACACTTTCTCAGGTTTATATGCTGCCGCTATCGGCCCTTGACACAGTGTTATGAGTCTCCTATAGGCAACAATGCTGCCAAGGTATTCTGATGCGCAGCATCTCTAAGGAGGTCATGCTTTATGCCTCCCTCAGGTGAATGAAGCCTTATGGATATATTTGGCTCAAACATGATGTGAACTGAGCCTTACCATATTACAGATACACCATAGGAGCTAAATAAGCAAAAATAAGGGTCAATTTAGGCAACGGCTCCAAGCCAACACCCATAGTAATGTGGATGCTTTGATTCATAAATTTATAGTATATATCATAACATTTGTGACTTTTTTGTATTCCAGCCCACTGTATCTATGTATTTTCTAAGATGAAACAATGTCAAATGAATTCGCATTCTGCCTGATATCCAAAGTTTAATTAACTTCAAGTTCAGGCAGATTCCTTACTTCCTTAAGGAAAATACAGTATAACTGAAATGTTAAATCTCAATGACTTGGATCAAAGTTCCCCGAGGGAGAAATAAAGAACAACTGGTGAATATGATCTGCAGATTACATCTACACTAATGGTAAAGAAGGACATTAATTATGTAACTAATTTATTTCTTTATTCATACGTTTTACCATGATACTACTTTCTGAACAACTCTCTGAATCTGTTGGCCCTCACTGAAACCTGTATCCAGGACCCTGACACTGTCTAGCCCACTGCCATTTCTCATGGTGACTTACAATTCTCCTATTCCCCGAGACCCACAAACAGACTTGGTGGTGGAGTCGGCAAACTCCTGTCCCCACAATGCACCTTCCAGGTCACCCCCCAGTTTCGTCATTCTCATTCCCTTCTTATCTCCCTTCTTCGTCCCCTCTCCCTCAGAGTAGCGCTCATATACAGTATACTAGCCCCCAGGCTCGCCCACCCACCTCCTGGACCATTTCTCTGCCTGGCTGCCACACTCTATGTCCTCAGAACTTCCAACCCTTATCTTGGGAGACTTCAACATCCCCATTAACAGCCCCACTTCCACATCTGCATCCCAGCTTCTATCACTAACCACTTCTCTCTGCCTCTCACAGCTCTCAACCTCTGAGACACACAAGGATGGTAACACCCTTGACCTGGTCTTTGTCTGGCTCTGTTCAATCTCCTGCCTAAATAACTCACCACTTCCCCTCTCTGACCACAACATTCTCTCCTTCACACTCACAAATCCTCGCCCACCCCAGCACACTCCTACCTACCATTCAGTCAGAAATCTACACAGCATTAACCCTCATACACTCACAGACTCCCTACACTCATCATTGTCCCCAATCTCCTCTATTTCCTGTCCTGATCTCACTGTACATCACTTCAATGACACTCTTAGAAGCACCCTGGACCAAGTAGCGCCCCTCACCCTCAAAACCTCCTAACACAGAGTAAAACAGCCCTGGCTCCTTCACATCCCATATACAATCTCTTGCCCGCTCGTGCCGCTTACACCTAAAGAACATCTCTAGAATCCGCCCTTTTCTCACCATGGAAACAACAAAAACCCTCACTGTCGCCCTGATCCACTCCCACCTGGACTACTGTAACGCTCTATTAATTGGCCTCCCCCTCACTCGACTTTCCCCTCTCCAGTCTATCCTTAATGCAGCAGCCAGGGTTGTCCATCTGGCTAATCAGTATTCAGACATGTCCGCTCTTCGCCAGTCGTTACACTGGCTACCCATTCATTACAGGATACAATTCAAAGTACATGTTGTCACCCACAAAGCTCTCCACAGTGCGGCACCCCCTTACATCTCCTCCCTCTTTTCTGTCTATCAGCCTAACAGACCGCTGCGCTCTGCAAATGACTTTCGATTAACCTCTGCACTAATCCATACCTCCCACTCCCGACTCCAAGACTTCTCCCATGCTGCGCCAATCCTCTGGAATGCTCTACCCCAAGATATTAGGACCAGCCACAATTTGCATAGTTTTACGCCATCCCTAAAAACATATTTGTTCAGAGCGGCCTATCACATTCCCTAATCAGTCATTTTATGTTTGTGTGTGTGTAGCCCATTCACTATCTCCACCCCTGAAGATGGCTGGACCATCATTGTAAATACATCATTATAAATACACACCTGTACTTTGTATCTCCCCCACCTCATTGTAGATTGTAAGCTCTCACAAGCAGGGGCGTCTTATTTTGCTTTAATTATTGTATTATTAGCGTTGTTACTGATGACTGTTGTGTTTGAAATTGTTAAAGGGACTCTGTCACCTGAATTTGGCGGGACCGGTTTTCAGTCATATGGGTGGAGTTTTTGGGTGTTTGATTCACCCTTTCCTTACCCGCTGGCTGCATGCTGGCCGCAATGTTGGATTGAAGTTCATTCTCTGTCCTCCGTAGTACACGCAGGGGTGAACCTAGCCTCTCTGCTGCCTGAGGCGAACGGAAAAATGGCGCCCCCCCCACAGTCCCTGCCTCACTGCCTGTGCACACACATCCCTCCACCGGACCCGGTAATCACCGCTCGCAGTGGCATACCGGCAGAGGTGTATCTAGGGTTTCTGGCACCAGGGACAAGAATTCATTTTGGTGCCCCCCCTCCACCAAGGACATATGCGATTTGCACACTTAGTCATGTAACCATGAGCTCCTCTCCCTAATGCTCTCAATGTTCAGTGAAAAACTGAGAGAAGCAGAAGAGAAGCTTGTTGTCACAGGACCATAAGTATGAAAATCGCATATGAGTAAAGTGTCCATGTGACGACTACTGGAACCTGCAGAGCTGAATCCTGACATCGCAGCTTCTGAATTCTCACAACGCATGCACTGCACACTTTTAGGATTCTCCCTTGCAGGTGGACGGTCATGTCAGCACAAGCATGTGATTTGTATACTTCTGACCACATTCCGACTGGACGTGCCCGGCCTCGCTTAGTTCTTTTTCAATGACGGAGGCTACACATGTCTAGTCAGCACGTGACCACGTGTATGTAAATCACCAGCACGAGAGAATCCTGACAGCGTGCAGTTCGCACTGTGAGAAGTCAGAAGTCTGCAGTCACAAAGAATAACTGCAGACTCATTACAAACCTGGACATCCCCTTTAATGCTCTGAACATAAATAAAAACATGAGAGTTAGTATCACAAATAACATTTACATCCAGGTACCTTATAGATGGCGTTGACTCTGGAGCCATTCTTCTTTTCTTCATCTTGTCCAGACCCCATGATGAGTTTTCTCAGCCACAGCCGTCTCTGCAGACTTCCATCTTTTCCGCTCTTTTGCAGAAAATCTCCACAAGACGCCCTTAAAGATACAAGTGTCATTATAATGTTCCGGAATAAAAAATTGCCCCTCACTATATTGTCTGCACAAAATATGACCCCCACACTGTCCCTTATGGTACATGCTCTTCACACTGACCTCTCCTTTCTATACCGGCCCCCTCTTCACACTGTCCTCTCACACTGTGTCCCCCCTATAGGGCCTAGTATTTATACTCCATATTTATACTCCATCCTCCCACCCTGTGTGCATGGCTCCCCCATCCTTCTCCTCTGCGTGTATGGCTCCTCTATCCTCCCACCCTGCGTGCTTGGCTCCCCCATCCTTCTCCCCTGCGTGCATGGCTCCCCCATCCTTCTCCCACGCGTTCATGGCTCCCCCATCATTCTCCCCTGCGTTCATGGCTCCCCCATCCTTCTCCCCTGCGTTCATGGCTCCCCCATCCTTCTCCCCTGCGTTCATGGCTCCCCCATCCTTCTCCCCTGCGTTCATGGCTCCCCCATCATTCTCCCCTGCGTTCATGGCTCCCCCATCCTTCTCCCCTGCATGCATGGCTCCCCCATCCTTCTCCCCTGCGTTCATGGCTCCCCCATCATTCTCCCCTGCGTTCATGGCTCCCCCATCCTTCTCCCCTGCGTTCATGGCTCCCCCATCCTTCTCCCCTGCATTCACGGCTCCCCCATCCTTCTCCCCTGTGTTCACGGCTCCCCCATCCTTCTCCCCTGCGTCCACGGCTCCCCCATCCTTCTTCCCTGCGTTCACGGCTCCCCCATCCTTCTCCCCTGCGTTCACGGCTCCCCATCCTTCTCCCCTGCCTTCGCGGCTCCCCATCCTTCTCCCCTGCGTTCATTGCTCCCCCATCCTTCTCCCCTGCGTGCTTGGCTCCCCTATCCTTCTCCCCTGCGTGCATGCCTCCCCTATCCTCCCACCCTGCGTGCATGGCTCCCCATCCTTTTTCCCTCTCATACTCACCTCTCACCGCGCGGCACAGAACAGAACTTCCTGGCATCTCTTCTGCAGCGTCTTCCTTCCTGTCTTCATTGGTCACATGATAGCGCTAATTAAGGTCATGAATATGTGCATATTCATGACCTTAAATGAGCGGTACCATGTGACCGCTGAAGACAGGACGCGCTGCCGGCGCTGAGACACAGTTGCAGCCACCGCGCTGGAGGAAGGTGAGTATTACGTCTTCAGGGAGGGGGGGCGGGAAGGAGGGAGGGAGGGAGGAGGGGGGGCGGGTACTTGACCCCGGAGTTTTATAAAAAAAATTAAAAAAAACTAGTAGCGCAAATCCAGTTACTACGGAATCTGCCCCCCCCCCCCCCTCTTCTGCTGCCTGAGCCAAAGGGCTCAAATCGCCTAATGGAAGCAGCGTCCCTGAGTACACGCCTGCGCAAGGCCCAAAAGTTGTTGTCCAATTTGTCCCGAGAACGTCCATACCCTATATGTGGGGGTAAATCAATGGGCGCACAGCAGAGCTCAGAAGGAAAGGAGCTCTGTTTGACTTTTTCAATGCAGAATTGGCTGGAATTGAGATCTTACGCCATGTCACTTTTGGAGACCCCCTGATGTGCCTAAACAGTGGAAGCCCCCCAATTCTATCTCAAACCCTAACCAAAACACACCCTTAACCCTAATCCCAGTCCTAACCATAACCCTAACAACAAACCTAATTCTAACACACCCCTAACCCTAATCCCAACCCTAACCCCAACCCTAATCCCAAATCCTAACCCTAACTTTAGCCCCAACCCTAACCCTAATGGGAAAAATGGAAATAAATACATTTTTTATTTTATTATTTTTTCCTAACTAAGGGGGTGATGAAGGGGGGCGGATTTTTGTTTGGCAGCTGTCACACACTAAAAGACGCTTTTTATTGCAAAAATCAGTTTTTGCATCACCACATTTAGAGAGCTATAATTTTTCCATATTTTGGCCCAGAGTCATCTGAGGTCTTGTTTTTTGCGAGACGAGTTGACGTTTTTATTGGTACCATTTTTGAGCACATTACATTTTTTGATCGTTTTTTATTACGATTTTTGGGAGGCAGAATGAACAAAAACCAGCAATTCATTAATTTCTTTGGGGGGGTGTTTATATCGTTCTGCGTGTGGTAAAATTGATAAAGCAGTTTTATTCTTTGGGTCAGTACGATTTCAGCGATACCCAATTTATATTTTTTTTATGTTTTGGCACTTTTATACAATAAAAACTATTTTATATTAAAAATAATTGTTTTTGCATCACTTTATTCTGAGAGCTCTAACTTTTTTATTTTTTCGCTGATGATGCTGTATAGTGTATGGCAGCTCGTTTTTTGCGGGCCAAGATGACATTTTCAGCGGTACCATGGTTATTTATATACGTTTTATTCCACTTTTTGTTTGGCAGTATGATAATAAAGCGTTGTTTTTTGCCTCGTTTTTTTTTTACGGTGTTTACTGAAGGCGTTAACTAGTAGGACAGTTATCTAGATCGGGTCGTTATGGACGTGGCGATACTAAATATGTGTAATTTTATTGTTTTGTTTTTTATTTACATAAAGAAATGTATTTATTGGAGCAATATTTTTTTTGTTTATTTAGGAATGTTTTTAAAAATATTTTTACACAATATAATATTTTTTTAAAACTTTTTTACATTGTCCCAGGGTGGGACATCACTGCAGAAAATCAGATCGCTGATCTGACACTTTGCGCAGCACTGTGTCAGATCAGCAATCTAACAGGAAGTGAAGAAGGCTTGCCGATGCCTGCTCTTAGCAGGCACTGAGAAGCCACATCCCTGCAGGACCCGGAAGGACCCAGCGGCCATATTGGATCTAGGGTCCTGCAGGGAGGAGACCCTCAGAACAACATGATCACATCGCATTGTTCTGAGGGTCTCAGGGAAGCATTGCTTCTCAATGCCACCGGAACGCTGTGATCTTGTTTGATCGCAGTGTTCCAGTGGTTAATGTTCTGGGAGCGATCCGTTACCGCTTCTGGCACTTAGTGTTGGGTGTCAGCTGTGAGAATCAGCTGACACCCGGCGCCGATCGGCCGCACACCACCCGTGAGCATGGCCAATCGGCTTCGACGTACTATCCCGTTCATGGTCATACGGGCCCAGCCCACATGGACGGGATAGTACATCGGATGTCAGAAAGGGGTTAAATGCACCAATTCTGCACTTAACATCGCTTTTCCCACTTGCCCTGTAGCAGTGGCAAGTGGGGTAATAGTTGGGGGGTTGATGTTACAGAGGCATCAATAAGACGCCCCTATTATTAACCCCATAGTCAAATTGTAAGAAAACACAGACACACAGAAAAAAGTCCAGAGCTCACCGCAGTTCAGGCTGAGAGGGAGCGCAGCTTCAGTGACGTCACCGCTAGTCACTGAAGCTCCGCTATCGCAGCATCTCATTCACCAGTGGTTTTCAGCCGGGATGGTCGCATCTTAGCACCGTCCAAGTTGAAAACCTTACATCCCCCAGATATGGACTACTGTGTGGGACACAACGATGGACAGGTATGTTATGTTCTTGCTTTTTTATTTTACTTTTATTACAGGAGATCAAGGGCTTCGCTGGGATTAGGCATTTAAATAAAAATAGAAAACTGGGTATAGTCTTTATTTACAAACATTACAACTATAGGGTTAATAATGGATGGGTGTCTTATAGACTCCTCTCCATTACCAAGCCATGGGCTTGATGTCACCTGAAAGGTGAAATCAACCTCACAAATATTAAAATATTACCCCACTTGCCACCGCTAAAGGGCAAGTGGGAAGAACAGGGCAAAGCGCCAGAAAAGGTGCATCTAACAGATGCGCCTTTTCTGGGCAGCTGCGGGCTGCTATTTTTAGGCTGGGGGGGCCAATATCTTTGGCCCATGAGCAGCCTGAGAATACCAGCCCCCAGCTATGAGCTTTTGCAAGGCTGGTTGTAAAAAATGGGGGGACCCCACGCCTTTTTTTTAATTATTTAAATCAGTTTTTTAAAAAGTATGAGGACCCCTCTATTCTTGATAACCAACCTTGCCGAAGCTGATAGCTGAGGGTTGTAGCCCCCAGCTGTGAGTTTTGTCTGGCTGGCTACCAAAATTAGGGGGGAACCCAAGTGTTTTTTTTTAATTATTTATTTATAGCGCAGGAGCGGCAGATGAATACTCCCATCCGCCGCTCCTGCTCTTGCTGTTATTAGTGGTAGCAGGTGTCGGATGATGGGATCAATTGTCCCATCAGCTGACACCAGTGATCGGAGGTGAAGTTGTGAACTGGTGAACTGTCTTCTGACAGTGTGGAAACCGCGGCTCTTTGACTGGCGGGATGGTTTCCCCACCAATCAGAAGCGGTGTTTGCCGCACTGACAGCGTGTCAAACACTGTATTGTGGGACCACCCATTCAAGTGAATGGAGTTCAGGTCCGCTCTGCTGGATGACAAGCTGTATGGACGCATAATGCAGCCTGCCATCTAGATGTAACAGAGCGGAGTGTGAGGTCACATCCGGCTGTCCTTGACTTTTTTGCGGCAAATACGCTGCCAAAAAGTCACCCTGCGTATTTGCAGCGTTTTTTCACCATCCATTCAAGTCAGTGGGTGAAAAACGTTGCAAAAACGCTTAAAGAAGTGACATGCTCTGGTGAAGTGACATGCTGGTACTGTAAAAAGCGACTGAAAAAAAAAAAAGGTAGCAAAACCGCCCAGTGTGAACATACCCTTACTCTTTTTTTATGGGGGTAATTAGTGGGACAGTTTTTAGTAGCTAAAGACTTTTCATAATTTTTGTGCACTTTTTGTGATTTTTTTTTAACTTTATTACATATTTTCTGTATTTTTTTTTTTACTTTGCCACTTACTATCATTGTGGGGCATGTTTTTCTTTTCACTTTCATCTCTGGTCTCATGCACTGCAGTTCTCGTCAACAGCAGTGCATGAGACCTGTCAGTGCCTGTAAGACCCAAGCCTGGGGTCATCTCTGGGTACCATGGCAACGATTAGCACAAGTGATTGCGGGAGTGGGGGGAGGTCAATCCTGACATACGGGGTCTTTTAGCCACTTAACCACTACGGTTTCTTCATTGTTTTATGACTTTATCTCTATGGCTAAGCATTGAGCTGTGATGTACTCTTACTATCCAGATTCACCTCAAAATGGCTGCTGCATTTCCTGCCTATGCTTTTATATTGGCTATGATATTCCTGCCTAAGTGGCTTTTGCATACCAAATGACGTGAGATCTGCGAGGCATTATTTGGAAGCCCACCTAAGGTCATGTGATCCTTACCTGGCTGATGCCATTTAATAAATTTCAGGCCAAGCAAATTGCAAACTGTTCAGATTCATCAGGTTCAGTCAATTCCTGAAAATTCACCACAAATTTAATTTGCATCTAATCGACTTTCCCATCTCAAGTCATTCATTCATATGAATCCAGCAGCGACCTACAGTGGGGCAAAAAAGTAATTAGTCAGTCAGCAATAGTGCAAGTTCCACCACTTAAAAAGATGAGAGGCGTCTGTAATTTACATCATAGGTAGACCTCAACTATGGGAGACAAACTGAGAAAAAAAAATCCAGAAAATCACATTGTCTGTTTTTTTAACATTTTATTTGCATATTATGGTGGAAAATAAGTATTTGGTAAGAAACAAACAATCAAGATTTCTGGCTCTCACAGACCTGTAACTTCTTCTTTAAGAGTCTCCTCTTTCCTCCACTCATTACCTGTAGTAATGGCACCTGTTTAAACTTGTTATCAGTATAAAAAGACACCTGTGCACACCCTCAAAAAGTCTGACTCCAAACTCCACTATGGTGAAGACCAAAGAGCTGTCAAAGGACACCAGAAACAAAATTGTAGCCCTGCACCAGGCTGGGAAGACTGAATCTGCAATAGCCAACCAGCTTGGAGTGAAGAAATCAACAGTGGGAGCAATAATTAGAAAATGGAAGACATACAAGACCACTGATAATCTCCCTCGATCTGGGGCTCCACGCAAAATCCCACCCCGTGGGGTCAGAATGATCACAAGAACGGTGAGCAAAAATCCCAGAACCACGCGGGGGGACCTAGTGAATGAACTGCAGAGAGCTGGGACCAATGTAACAAGGCCTACCATAAGTAACACACTACGCCACCACGGACTCAGATCCTGCAGTGCCAGACGTGTCCCACTGCTTAAGCCAGTACATGTCCGGGCTCGTCTGAAGTTTGCTAGAGAGCATTTGGATGATCCAAAGGAGTTTTGGGAGAATGTCCTATGGTCTGATGAAACCAAACTGGAACTGTTTGGTAGAAACACAACTTGTCGTGTTTGGAGGAAAAAGAATACTGAGTTGCATCCATCAAACACCATACCTACTGTAAAGCATGGTGGTGGAAACATCATGCTTTGGGGCTGTTTCTCTGCAAAGGGGCCAGGACGACTGATCCGGGTACATGAAAGAATGAATGGGGCCATGTATCGTGAGATTTTGAGTGCAAACCTCCTTCCATCAGCAAGGGCATTGAAGATGAAACGTGGCTGGGTCTTTCAACATGACAAGGATCCAAAGCACACCGCCAGGGCAACGAAGGAGTGGCTTCGCAAGAAGCATTTCAAGGTCCTGGAGTGGCCTAGCCAGTCTCCAGATCTCAACCCTATAGAAAACCTTTGGAGGGAGTTGAAAGTCCGTGTTGCCAAGCAAAAACCCCAAAACATCACTGCTCTAGAGGAGATCTGCATGGAGGAATGGGCCAACATACCAACAACCTTGTGAAGACTTACAGAAAACGTTTGACCTCTGTCATTGCCAACAAAGGATATATTACAAAGTATTGAGATGAAATTTTGTTTCTGACCAAATACTTATTTTCCACCATAATATGCAAATAAAATGTTAAAAAAAACAGACAAAGTGATTTTCTGGATTTTTTTTTCTCAGTTTGTCTCCCATAGTTGAGGTCTACCTATGATGTAAATTACAGACGCCTCTCATCTTTTTAAGTGGTGGAACTTGCACTATTGCTGACTGACTAAATACTTTTTTGCCCCACTGTATTATGTCCACGCTCCTGACCCGAGACCTGTCAGTGACAGCAGCAGTGGAAAGCAGCAATGAAGTACGGTAGGTTAATATCTAAGTGTTGTGTAAAAAATAGGAGAAAGCACAAGAAATAGGAAATAAAATAATCACTTGCATTGTTTTCCATGAGAAACTGTTGGCCCCTTACCAACTAATTCGATGAACACAGCAATAACAAGAAGCTGCCAAGAAAAATGTCAGAAAGGTCTGATAACATTTCTAAGCAGTGCTGCAGGTTTCCAGCAAGTTAACAAGACTCATTATCAGTGCAGACGGACTAACGTCACCCGAGTGTCCCATTGTATAAGAACGTGATGATTTCTGGATCATACAATTATTAATGAGAGAGATCATTATATGTAAGATAGGTCTGTACCATCCGGGAGAGGTGAGGAGGTTCCTATCAAAATAGAAATGCCTTGTCGTGGTTGGTGGGCACAGACACTTAGCAGTTGTATAAGTTGGGAGGTGTGCAGTTTATATACCACATATTCAGTATTTGCAGACATTGTACTTCAACCAGTGTCTGCTGCACTCTCTGGTGTGTGTGTGTATGAGATCATGCAAAAAAAATGCAGAAGTGCAGATAGAAGTGTCAGCTAGCAGGTTGCAATCCACCAACCTATGGTACATAAAAAGGCAGAAAAAGTGGGCAGTAGTGATGAGCGAATATACTCGTTACTCGAGATTTCTCGAGCACGCTCGGGGTCCTCCGAGTACTTTTTAGTGCTCGGAAATTTCGTTTTCATTGCCTCAGCTGAATGATTTACGTCTGTAGGCCAGCATAAGTACATGTGGGGGTTGCCTGGTTGCTAGGGAATCCCCACATGTAAATATGCTGTCTAGTAGCTGTAAATCATTCAGCTGAGGTGAGGAAAACTAAATCTCCGAGCACTAAAAAATACTCGGAGGACCCCCGAGCGTGGTCGAGAAATCTCGAGTAACGAGTATATTCGCTCATCACTAGGGTTGAGCGAAACGGGTCGGCCATAATTTCTATGTATGTATGTGTGGCTGTATATATATATATCTATCTATATATATATATATATATATATATATATATATATACATATATATTTATATATATATATATAGATATATATATATGTGTGTGTGTATATGTATATAATGTATATATACATATATTTGTTGCCATGACAGGAGGGGGGCCCAGATACATTTCTTCAGCAGGTTGTCAGTGTCCGCCCCTGGATAGATAGATAGATAGATAGATAGATAGATAGATAGATACAAATCTATATATATAATCGTCTAAGGGCCATTTCCATCTGTCTGTCTGTCTGTCATGGAAATCCCGCGGCGCCAATTCGCTCCTTCCTACTCTCTGTCAGTGCCCCCTCCAGTCAGCGCTCACACAGGGTTAATGGCTGCGTTACTGTTGTGGATTCTGTTTTTGGGCTCCCTCTGGTGGTTACAGATGGTACTGGGTGACTTGTGTTCTCTGCCGTCTCTGGTGTCCACCTGTTCTATCAGGATATGGGAGTTTCCTATTTAACCTGGCTTTCTTGTCATTTCCTCGCCGGCGATCAATGTAATCAGTGTGTCTTGTTTCCTCTGCTTTCCGCTTCTGTAATCTTCAGGACAAGCTAAGTTTTTGATTTTCCTGTTCCACGTTTTGCTTTATTTTTGTTTTAGTCCAGCTTGCAGTTATGTGATTCCTTGTTGCTGGTTGCTCTAGTGGGCTGATATTACTCCTCATGCTCCATGAGTTGGCACATGAGTTCAAGTAATTTCAGGATGGTTTTTTGTAGGGTTTTTCGCTGACCGTGCAGTTCACTTTTGTATCCTCTGCTATCTAGCTTTAGCGGGCCTCATTTTGCTGAATCTGTTTTCATAACTACGTATGTGCTTTCCTCTCATTTCACCGTCATTACATGTGGGGGGCTGCTATTTATGTGGGGTGTTTCTCTGGAGGCAAGTGAGGTCTGTGTTTCTTCTAATAGGGGAAGCTAGTCCTTCGGCTGGCACGAGACGTCTAGGAATCATCGTAGGCACGTTCCCCGGCTACTGCTAGTTGTGTGAATTAGGTTCAGGATCGCGGTCAGCTCAGTTTCCATCACCCTAGAGCTTGTTTTGCTTTTTGTGCTTGTCCGTTTGTGATCCCCTGCCATTGGGATCATGACAGTATCGCCGGCCCGAAAAGTGGTAATCGTATTGGCTGAAGTAGGAGGAAAAGTAGTCTGAGGAAGTTTTTTTTTTTTTTTTTTTTTCCTCCCCTCAGAGTTTGCTGCCTAGCCTTAATTGCAGCCTGGCTGCGTCTTACCTCCTCTTAATCCTTGAATGGCTGACCTCAGCTGTTTATTATGGACGTCCAGAGTTTGGCTTCCAGCCTGAATAATCTTGCTGCTAAGGTTCAAAATATACAAGATTTTGTTGTACATGCTCCTATGTCTGAACCTAGAATTCCTATCCCAGAGTTTTTTTCTGGAGATAGATCTAGTTTTCTGAATTTTAGGAACAATTGCAAGTTCTTTCTTTCTTTGAAATCTCGCTCCTCTGGAGACCCTGCTCAGCAAGTCAAGATTGTAATATCTTTCCTGCGGGGTGACCCTCAGAATTGGGCATTTGCATTGGCACCAGGGGATCCTGCGTTGCTCAATGTGGATGCGTTTTTTCTGGCATTGGGTTTGCTCTATGAGGAACCTAACCTAGAGATTCAGGCTGAAAAAGCTTTATTGGCTCTCACTCAGGGGCAAGATGAAGCAGAAATATATTGTCAGAAATTTCGGAAATGGTCGGTGCTTACTCAGTGGAATGAGTGCGCCCTGGCTGCAAAATTCAGAGATGGCCTTTCTGAGGCCATTAAAGATGTTATGGTGGGGTTCCCTGCGCCTACAGGTCTGAATGAGTCTATGACTATGGCTATTCAGATTGATCGGCGTTTACGGGAGCGTAAACCTGTGCACCATTTGGCGGTGTCTTCTGAACAGGCACCTGAGACAATGCAATGTGATAGAATTCAGTCCAGAAGTGAACGGCAAAACTATAGGCGGAAAAATGGGTTGTGTTTTTATTGTGGTGATTCAGCTCATGTTATATCAGCATGCTCTAAACGCACAAAAAAGGTTGATAAGTCTGTTGCCATTAGTACTTTACAGTCTAAGTTCATTCTGTCTGTGACTCTGATTTGTTCATTATCAGCCATTTCCGTCGATGCCTATGTGGATTCAGGCGCTGCCCTGAGTCTTATGGATTGGTCATTTGCCAACCGCTGTGGGTTTAGTCTGGAGCCTCTGGAAGTCCCTATTCCTTTGAAAGGAATTGACTCTACACCTTTGGCTATGAATAAACCTCAGTACTGGACACATGTGACCATGCGTATGACTCCCGTTCATCAGGAGGTGATTCGCTTCCTGGTACTGTATAATTTACATGATGTCTTAGTGCTTGGTCTGCCATGGTTACAAACTCATAACCCAGTCTTGGACTGGAAAACGATGTCTGTGTTAAGCTGGGGATGTCAGGGGGTTCATGATGATGCACCTCCGATTTCTATCGCTTCATCTACTCCTTCTGAGGTTCCTGTATTTTTGTCTGATTATCGGGATGTTTTTGAGGAGCCTAAGCTCAATTCGCTTCCTCCTCACAGGGATTGCGATTGTGCTATAGATTTGATTCCTGGCAGTAAATTTCCTAAAGGTCATTTGTTCAATCTGTCAGTGCCAGAGCATACTGCTATGCGGGATTATGTTAAGGAGTCCTTGGAAAAGGGACATATCCGTCCATCTTCGTCTCCTTTGGGAGCAGGTTTTTTTTTCGTGGCCAAAAAAGATGGTTCCTTGAGGCCTTGTATAGATTATCGTCTTTTGAATAAGATTACGGTCAAATATCAGTATCCTTTGCATTGTTGACTGATTTGTTCGCTCGCATTAAGGGGGCTAAATGGTTCACTAAGATTGATCTTCGGGGTGCGTATAATCTTGTGCGGATAAAGCAGGGTGATGAGTGGAAAACCGCATTTAATACGCCTGAGGGCCATTTTGAGTATTTGGTGATGCCTTTTGGACTTTCTAATGCTCCTTCTGTCTTCCAGTCCTTTATGCACGATATTTTCCGTGAATATCTGGATAAATTTATGATTGTGTATTTGGATGATGTTTTGGTTTTTTCTGATGACTGGGAGTCCCATGTTCAGCAGGTCAGGAAGGTGTTTCAGGTCCTGCGGGCCAATTCTTTGTTTGTAAAAGGTTCAAAGTGTCTCTTTGGAGTCCAGAAGATTTCTTTTTTGGGGTATATTTTTTCCCCTTCTACTATTGAGATGGATCCCGTCAAGGTTCAAGCTATTTGTGACTGGACGCAGCCTACATCTCTTAAGAGTCTACAGAAGTTCTTGGGCTTTGCTAATTTTTATCGTCGTTTCATAACTAATTTTTCTAGTGTTGTTAAGCCTTTGACGGATCTGACTAAGAAGGGTGCTGATGTTGCTGATTGGTCTCCTGCGGCTGTGGAGGCCTTTCAGGAACTTAAGCGCCGGTTTTCTTCTGCTCCTGTGTTGCGTCAGCCAGATGTTTCGCTTCCTTTTCAGGTTGAGGTTGATGCTTCTGAGATTGGAGCGGGGGCGGTTTTGTCACAGAGAAGCTCCGATTGCTCGGTGATGAAGCCATGTGCGTTCTTTTCTAGAAAGTTTTCGCCCACTGAGCGGAATTATGATGTTGGTAATCGGGAGCTTTTGGCCATGAAGTGGGCATTTGAGGAGTGGCGTCATTGGCTTGAGGGTGCTAGACATCGTGTGGTGGTCTTGACTGATCACAAAAATCTGATTTACCTTGAGTCTGCCAAGCGTCTGAATCCTAGACAGGCTCGTTGGTCACTGTTTTTCTCCCGTTTCGATTTTGTGGTTTCATACCTGCCAGGTTCAAAGAATGTGAAGGCAGATGCTCTTTCTAGGAGTTTTGTTCCTGATTCCCCTGGAAATTCTGAGCCCACTGGTATCCTTAGGGATGGGGTGATCTTGTCGGCTGTCTTCCCAGACTTGCGACGTGCTTTGCAGGAGTTTCAGGCGGATAAACCTGATCGTTGTCCGCCTGAAAGACTGTTTGTTCCGGATAATTGGACCAGTAGAGTCATCTCCGAGGTCCATTCTTCTGCGTTGGCAGGTCATCCTGGAATATTTAGTACTAGAGACTTGGTGGCCAGGTCTTTTTGGTGGCCTTCCTTGTCGAGGGATGTGCGTTCTTTTGTGCAGTCTTGTGAAGTTTGCGCTCGGGCTAAGCCTTGCTGTTCTCGGGCCAGTGGATTGTTGTCACCTTTGCCTATCCCGAAGAGGCCTTGGACGCACATTTCCATGGACTTTATTTCGGATCTCCCTGTCTCTCAAAAAATGTCCGTCATCTGGGTTCTGCTTGACCGCTTTTCTAAGATGGTTCATCTGGTACCCTTGCCTAAGTTACCTTCCTCCTCTGAGTTGGTCCCTCTGTTTTTTCAGAACGTGGTTCGTTTGCATGGGATTCCGGAGAACATTGTTTCTGACAGGGGATCCCAGTTTGTGTCTAGATTTTGGCGGACGTTCTGTGCTAAGATGGGCATTGATTTGTCCTTTTCGTCTGCATTCCATCCTCAGACGAATGGCCAGACGGAACGAACTAATCAGACCTTGGAAACTTATTTAAGGTGTTTTGTTTCTGCGGATCAAGATGACTGGGTTACCTTTTTGCCGCTTGCCGAATTTGCCCTTAATAATCGGGCTAGTTCTGCTACCTTGGTTTCTCCTTTCTTTTGTAATTCGGGGTTTCATCCTCGTTTTTCCTCTGGTCAGGTGGAGCCTTCTGATTGTCCTGGAGTGGACATGGTGGTGGATAGGTTGCATCAGATTTGGAGTCATGTGGTGGACAATTTGAAGTTGTCCTAGGAGAGGGCTCAGCAGTTTGCTAATCGCCGTCGCCGCGTGGGTCCTCGACTTCGTGTTGGGGACTTGGTGTGGTTGTCTTCTCGTTTTGTTCCTATGAAGGTCTCTTCTCCTAAGTTCAAGCCTCGGTTCATCGGTCCCTATAGGATCTTGGAAATTCTTAACCCTGTGTCGTTTCGTTTGGATCTCCCGGCATCGTTTGCTATTCATAATGTGTTCCATCGGCGTTGTTGCGGAAGTATGAGGTACCTGTTGTTCCTTCGCTTGAGCCTCCTGCTCCGGTGCTGGTGGAGGGAGAATTGGAGTATGTTGTGGAGAAGATCTTGGATTCTCGTGTTTCCAGACGGACACTTCAGTATTTGGTCAAGTGGAAGGGTTATGGTCAGGAGGATAATTCTTGGGTGGTTGCCTCTGATGTTCATGCTGCTGATTTGGTCTGTGCATTTCATAGGGCTCATCCTGGTGGGCCCTGGTGGTTCTCGTGAGGGTTCGGTGACCCCTCCTCAAGGGGGGGGGTACTGTTGTGGATTCTGTTTTTGGGCTCCCTCTGGTGGTTACAGATGGTACTGGGTGACTTGTGTTCTCTGCGGTCTCTGGTGTCCACCTGTTCTATCAGGATATGGGAGTTTCCTATTTAACATGGCTTTCTTGTCATTTCCTCGCCGGCGATCAATGTAATCAGTGTGTCTTGTTTCCTCTGCTTTCCGCTTCTGTAATCTTCAGGACAAGCTAAGTTTTTGATTTTCCTGTTCAACGTTTTGCTTTATTTTTGTTTTAGTCCAGCTTGCAGTTATGTGATTCCTTGTTGCTGGTTGCTCTAGTGGGCTGATATTACTCCTCATGTTCCATGAATTGGCACATGAGTTCAAGTAATTTCAGGATGGTTTTTTGTAGGGTTTTTCGCTGACCGCGCAGTTCACTTTTGTATCCTCTGCTATCTAGCTTTAGCGGGCCTCATTTTGCTGAATCTGTTTTCATAACTACGTATGTGCTTTCCTCTCATTTCACCGTCATTACATGTGGGGGGCTGCTATTTATGTGGGGTGTTTCTCTGGAGGCAAGAGAGGTCTGTGTTTCTTCTAATAGGGGAAGCTAGTCCTTCGGCTGGCGCGAGACGTCTAGGAATCATCGTAGGCACGTTCCCCGGCTACTGCTAGTTGTGTGAATTAGGTTCAGGATCGTGGTCAGCTCAGTTTCCATCACCCTAGAGCTTGTTCTGTTTTTTGTGCTTGTCCTTTTGTGATCCCCTGCCATTGGGATCATGACACGTTACACCATGTTATGCCGCGGTGTAACGCAGTCCGTTAACGCTGCTATTAGCCCTGTGTGTCCAACTTTTTACTATTGATGCTGCCTATCCAGCATCAATAGTAAAAAGATCTAATGTTAAAAATAATAAACAAAATAAAAAATCATTATATATTCACCTTCTGTCGCCTTTCCCGCTGCTCCTCTCGACGCTCCGGTCCATGCATTGCGGTCTCGCGAGATGATGACATAGTGGTCTCGCAAGACCGCAGTGCATTCTTGGGACCGAAGCGATGCGTGGAGCATTGTTAAACGCCTGGGCTGGATCCGGGGAGCGGCGGAAGGTGAGTATATAACTATTTTTTATTTTAATTCTTTTTTTAACAGGGATATGGTGCCCACATTGCTATATACTACGTGGGCTGTGTTAGATACTGCATGGGCTGTGTTATATACTACGTCTCTGTGCTATATACTACGTGGCTGTGGTATGGGTAATATGCTACATCGCTGTGCTCTATACTACGTGGCCTGTGTTACATACTGCATGGGTTGTGCTCTATACTACGTGGCTGTGCTATATATTACGTGGCTATGCAATAAATTACGTGGCTGTGCAATTTATTATGTGGCTGGGCAATATACTACGTGAACTGTGTTATATACTGCATGGGCTGTGTTATATACTACGTCTCTGTCGCATATACTACATGGCTGTG
This sequence comes from Ranitomeya imitator, assembly GCF_032444005.1. Lineage (NCBI taxonomy): Eukaryota > Metazoa > Chordata > Amphibia > Anura > Dendrobatidae > Ranitomeya > Ranitomeya imitator. Next base: position 1,199,418,361 of record NC_091282.1, on the reverse strand, counting down.
GTATATATTACGTGGCAGGGCAATATACTACATCGCTGTGCTCTATACTACGTGGCCTGTGTTATATACTGCATGGGCTGTGTTATATATTACGTCTCTGTGCTATATACTACGTGGCTGTATTATATACTATGGGGGCTGTGCTATATTCTACGTGGTTGGGCAATATACTACGTGTCTGCTATATACTACGGGGCTGTGCTATATACTACGTGGCTGGACAATATACTACATGGCTGCGCTATATACTACGTAGCTGTGCAATATATTACGCGGCTGTGTAATGTTACGTGGCTGTGCAATATATTACGTGGCTGGGCAATATACTACTTGGGCTGTGTTATATACTGCATGGGCTGTGTTATATACTGCATGGGCTGTGTTATATACTACATCTCTGTGCTATATACTACGTGGCTGTGTTATATACTACAGGGGCTGTGCTATATACTACGTGGCTGGGCAATATACTACATGGTTGTGCTATATACTATGTGGCTGTGCAATATATTATGTGGCTGTGCAATATATTATGTGGCTGTGCAATATACTACGTGTCTGTGCTATATACTACCGGGCTGTGCTATATACTACGTGGGCTGTATGCTACTTGAATGTGCTATATTTCTCTGCTGTATCTGTGCATCATGAATCGTGGTATGTGTTAAAGAGGAGGGCCCACTGAGACTCTTTCGCCCGGGACCCTCAAAAACCTGGAGCCGGCCCTGGCTTCACTGATTGTTCGCGGCCGGGCATGACCAATCAGCGACAGGCGCAGTCCGGCCGCGAATTGGCATGGAATTTGAACCACGTTCGCTAATTGGTCGCGCCCGGTCGTCCGAATCCTGTGTATAAATTGCATTATTCTGAAAACTTCATAAATAAACTACATACATATTCTAGAATACCCAATGCGTTAGAATCGGGCCACCATCTAGTAATATATAAAGGAAACATACGAGGAACGTTCATTAAAGATTTTCCCCTGACCCACTTCTATTTATCCCAGCACTCTGAAACTGCACATGTGTAATGATATAAGTCTCCATAGGTTACGTGCCAATTTGCAGCTCAGAACTGATAACGGTCTTGCTTATACGGGTGCTGAAGTGGTGTGAGGTTTGATAACGGACCCAGTGGAATACAGAATAGGAGACGTTCTATGAGATGAAAGAGGTTTATGGTGATGATTCCCCATCATATGATGTAGTCAAGAGCTGGCATAGTCACTTCAAATGTGGTCAGACTTCGGTGCAAACAGCTGCAATTCCAGGGTGACCTCGCTCTGCTATTGATGAACACACCATCCAGCAAGTGGAGGTCGCCATTTTGGAAAACTTAACCATTCGCCACCTAACCCAAAATGTCAAGATTAGTTTGGGGTTCATGGAAAAAAATCATCCAAGACCATGTTCACATTCATAAGGTATCCTCTGGCTGGGTTCCCTGGTTGCTCACTCCTTTCTAGAAGCAGGACCTGGTCAAATTAACTCAGGCTGTATTGATGTGCCATAGAAACCAGAACTTTTCCAACAGACTGATCACACATTATGAAAGTTGGGTCCATCACTATGATCCTGAGACTAAATCCAGTCGATGCAATGGAAGCATCATGACTCACCACCTCCAAAGAAGGCATGTGCCCAACCCTTCGGCAGGCAAAGTCATGCTCACAGTATTTTGGGACCAGCACAGAGTAATATTGATGGATTTCCTACCAAAGGGTACCATGATCACTGTGGCATACTATGCTTCACTGCTGCAGAAATTGCAGGAGGCCATCAAAACCAAGAGACGTGGCATGCTCACCAAAGATGTCCGCCTTCTGCAAGACAACGCACCAGTTCACAACTCACATGTTATCCAAATGGAAGCATGCTCGTGTGGCTTTGAAATTCTACCGCATCCCCCTTATTCACCCGACTTCGCACCATCGGACTTCCACCTCTTTCCAACAATGAAGTTATTTTTTAAGGGCAATCATTATCCAGATGATGAGACTCTGATTTCTGGAGTCGCAATGTGGCTTTTGGAGCAACCTGTCGACTTCTACAAGCGAGGTGTTTACAGTTGCTTAAAGAGCTGGGAGAAGTGTGTGTCCCTAGGTGGCACCTATGTAGAGAAGGACTAATAACTGTGCCAAGTTTCATTGCTCTCAGTCCACAGGAAGTGGGTCAGGGGAAATCTTTAATGAACGCCCCTCGTATATAAATACAGAGATTAGTACTGTCTTTATAAAAGATTAGATAAATTCTTCAGTTCTTTGGAGGAGACTCCTACCAAATATCCATTGTGTCCTTTTGTTACAAATGGTTAATTTCCCTGAGGATACCATTAGCGGATAATGTGACAAAGATGGAGTAAACCAAGATATTTTCTGGTGTTTGGACATTACCTTGAACACACGAGGATCAATATTATTGACTGACTGCAGCGAGAGTCGCGGTGTTTACAGAGACTTAGTGACTGGAACACAGGTGACTTTATCAGATATCTGTGGAGTAATAAACCCACCGGTTCAGACGGCACTAACTGATGATATCATACTCCATTCATGTAATTCGGAAACCTCTCCAAATCATGATGATTATTTATTATGATGGATATAAAGTCTTGTACAGAAGGAGCAGACATGGAGCAGTATGGGGACACCTTCAATAGTGACTGACTCGAAAAGATCAATATGAGCTCCATTATAGCTCTGGGTTTTGCCACCTAGTACAAAAGGGCAAGGAAGAGAAGCCTTCAGAGTTTTGCCAACTAAAAGTAAAGCGGATAGGACCAACCTGTCCTAGACCGACCTATTCTTGCTAATTGCCCAAAATAGCATGCCTGCCAATTCTCCTGGAATATTCTCGAGGCTTACGGGGAAAGAGTGGACATCCAGGTCTTCCAAAAGAATGTCAAATCTTCTGCTCAATGCAGAAGCCTCCAGGAAAGCCATGCCTTCTGAATGTTTTCCGTGAATGAAGTTGGGACGCGATGTCAGGTGTTGTGTCTAAGCTTTGACAAAAAATAGCTCAGGGACCAAGTGACCATTTAACATAGGACAAGAATTCCCCGTAAAAACCATCATTTTAATCGATATGCGTTACAAAATTTTTATTCAGGAGTTATGCCTAACGTCCAGTTGCACATTCAGGGTAGCGAACACTCATATTCACAGGGGTGCAATCGCATTCATGGGGTATCTGTATTATGGCTTTAAAAAAATATGGCTTTCAAAGAAGAAAAACAAAAGTAATTCATGGTAAAAAAAAAAAACTACAAAAATAACCCTTGTAATGGACACCAGAATTTATCATTTACTCGGCAAGGTTAATCTGATTAGAAATAAATGTAATTGTCCTTGAAAAGTTAATTACAGGATGCGTGCATCCTGCATCCTAGAGCGAGAGGTCATATTAATAATAATATGGATCCTGCCCTAATAAATCCACTGTCACAACAAAAAGCCTAATAAAAAATCATGAACATATTATGTTGTGTGTAATCGCATCTTGTCTGGAGCTCGCTCCTGGAATTCAATTCCTTCCCCAAAAACAATATCATTTTTTTAATATGATGAGAAAGTTCTCTATTAATATACTCAAGGTCTAAGGAAAATGTCTATGTTCTCCGACTGCCTTAAAGTGGACCTGTCACTTGCTCATAAAAACTAAATGATATACTTTGTAAATAAAAATCCCCTGAGCTCCCCTGATCTGGCTGCTCTTTTCCGTTTTGTGCTGCGTCGATCCATTGCAGAGGTATTCACATTAGTTGAGTATGTGACATTTCTGATTGTAGTTCAACTAAGCGTTTGGGCAGACACTGCCAATCATAGCATGCCAGCATCTGAGACTGCTAGATCATCTGCTGAGCTGTGATTGTCAGCATATGAGATGGAGGGTTGAAAGTGCACACTTACAGAAAAGACTAATGAAACATCAAGTTGGTCTGCAAACAGAGATTTCACATACTACACTCCAAAAAGCAACAAATGTGAATATCTCTTCAGTAGAGCAAAAAGAACTGTGGAGTTAGGGGAGTCCAGGGATTATTAAAAGATATTTAGCTTAAGTTTTTCAAGCAAGTGAAAAGTCTTTCTATTGGACAGTAGGGGCATTGCTAAATTCTTAAAGGGGTAGTCCCAACTTAATATGTTATCATCTACCCATACCTTGCAGAGACTTGAGGTCACTTCATTGAGACTCCCACCGATCTCAAGCACAAGGCTCAGAGGAGCTTCTTTTAGGTGAAGCACTATCTGCACATGCCCACAACCACCTCTCCATTTATTTTCTATCAAAGATAGTCAAGCATCTGATGTAACCTGCCTACACTCATAACTGACGTAAGGGGTATTGTTAATCAGTGGGGGCATTACTGCTGATCAGTGGGGGCATTACTGCTGTCTTAAAGGAATGGTCGCTACTTAGCAAATTATCATCTATCCATAAGACAGCTGATAAATTGCTGACACTGGGAGTTTTCTCATTGGGTATCCCACCGATGCCAAGCACAGGACTCTGAAGTGCCCCTATTGAAAGGAGTGATGGACCCACTGCTCCATTTATTGACTATGGAAATATTGGAGATGGCCAAACTCAGCTTTAAGCCATATCCAGCATAGCCAATGTATGGACCGCTGTTGTGCATGTGCAGCCATTGTGCCATTCAAAAGGAGCATTTCGTATCCCATCTCAGTAGGGCAACCTCCAGTGAACCTCAAGTTTGACCCATTACTTCTAAACGTTATAACCTACCCCATAGTTGACAATTTGTTGACTTGTGAAAACCCCTTCAATGACTCAGACACAAGCAGATGTCCCCAAGCAACATCAATCACTAGGTCCCTAGATGCTTTAGGATCCCTTGGCTACCTGACATTACTATCACTGAACCCCTATTGCAACACCTTTGGACGCAAGCCCAAAATTGCATCAAACTGGTTAGTTCCAGGGACCTGAATTCTTGTAGACCCTGGTGGTCTATGGACAACGAGGGTGAACGTCAACACAGTCTGCAATGGGGTTGTCTTTGATGCAGGCAAAACTGGGCATTTATTACTGGTGCAAGTCTGTGAAAATTCTTCCTTTCCTGGCAGAGGCTTAACTTGATGATTTTGTGCCCCAATGCAAGATTTGTAACATGGTCCACCACCTTCCACCTACCCTTAATTATACTGGTATCTGTTCATGTTGCAAAAGGACCTTTGGGAACCCTCTGGCACCAGGACCCGGATTCAGCTCTTCAACTAAAATGATTTTCTGTCTTTATTAATTTTTTTATCAAGGCAACAAAATGTATTTAGTTCATGTAATAAATGACAATTAAGGATTTAAAGCGGTAAACACATTCCAATTATTAAATAATTCCTGGAGCACTGAACCCCGGCCGCATCCTAATGTGCCGACTCCTATTGAGTCCCCGGTGTTTGCTTACAGTAAATTGTTTTCTAATTGTCTTCGACGTGCTAATACGTGCACCGAATGCACAATGTAACCTATATGAGAAGTTACTTGTACTTTGCTAATGGCGAGGGTGTATTTTACATTGTCAGAAGTGCCAGGAAGTGGTAAGAAACATATTATCACAGGAATGCTCATTATCCTCCATCTGCCTTGTGGCAAAAACTTGCCTGATTTTCTTCACCTTGGCTACAAATTCCGTCACACAGTGGAATTAGAATTTCTTCCATCAGACACATTTGGGGAGATGTATCAGTAATGTCACACAGAAACGATTTGGCTCCATGCAGAAATGTCCTGATTTGATTGAGATTTTTTTATAAAATGTATTCAAGGCAGAAGAAGAATCGACTCCTTTGAAATGTGGTGTTGGAGAAGGATCCATTCCATGGAAGGCAAGAAGAACTAACAAAACAATCTTGGAACAAATCAAGCCAGAAATGTCACTCGAGGCAAGGATCACCAAGCTATGACTTGCCTACTTTGATCATTCGAAGAGCGCAATCACTGGAGAAGGACATCATAGTAACATAGTTATTAAGGTTGAAGGAAGTCCATCTAGTTCAACCCATAGCCTAAGCTAACATGCCCTAACATGTTGATCCAGAGGAAGGCAAAAAAATCATGGTCCGAAGAATAGAAGAACAAGGAGAAGAGGAAGACCAGCAACCTAATGGGTTGATTCTATCAAGATAACGGCAGAGAAGATCCTTGTGGACCAATCTAGAATTGTATCGATCTTCCTACAAATCGTTCATTTATCAAGTTGCCATGGCTCGAGATCTGCAAACATGTGAATACTCATAACGTGCATATTGCACGCTGTCAAGATTCTTCAGTGCCAGAGCCAGGAGCGGGCAGACAAGCAATTGCAGATATGTGATATTCATACTCCCAGCCACATTCCAACTAGACTCGCACTGCCTCCCTCGGAATTGAGTGAGACATTGCACATCTAGGTGACATGTTACCGGAATTGGAGAATCCTGACAGTGCGCAGTGTGCATGCTGGGAGCATTCACATGTATGTAGTGTGAGACAGTGACTGGCGTTGTTGTGAATGGCCAGTATGTGTCGCAGAGGAGGAGGCCCTCTGCACTGTAATCCTGAAATGTTGCTCTGGGACCTGTAGTTCCATGAGCTTTGTTTTTCTTGTAAAGGGCTAGGCTTACAGGGTTGGCTGGACAGCTGGGTGGGTCTGGCCAACCACCTCCCTCCCATGAAGGGGTGTGTCTCATGCAATATAATGAGACTGTGGTGTGGTCACATGGTCTATGTCTTGGAAGGTCCTGCAAGTGGACCGGATTCCTGAAGAGCGCATGGTGAGGCCTTGTACCTGGATGGTCTGTGTTGGAAGGTCCTGCAAGAGGACAGACTTCCTGAATAGCACATGATGAGACCATGTACCTGCAGAGCCTGTGACGGCTAACTGTTTTGGTGAAGGTACCGTCCTTCTAAGGGTCTGGAACTGTCGGGTGGGATGTTGAGGAGTAAGTCATCATACGGAAAAGTGATCCTAGTAAGGCAGTTTTCCTGGAAGCCAGGACTGACAAGGAGTCAGTGTATGGAATGGAGCTCCTGGAAGGTAACCTCAGATAAGGGGGTTGTAAGAAGCAGCAGAGAGGTTCATCTGCTACATGAACAGACTGGTAGTCACGATATGTTCGTGGTTGTAATGAAATGTAATGAAATGGAATTTAAGTTATGCGGTTTATGCTGAGTAAATAAACCAAATAGACTGTTTATGTGAGAAATTGTTCCTGTGTGCCTTAATCCCATTGCCAAGCGAGTGTCCCCCAAAACACTCAGGGAGCGCTATGTCACAGTAGTCACAGAGTAAAATGCAAAAATGATTTAGAAAACACTGCCTTAAATATACAACACAGTGGAATCAAAGGAAGGAGAAAAAGCAACAAAAAAGCAATAATCTGAAAAGATTGTTATTGCGATTAAAAGCAGAATTTCAGCTATACGTGAGCACTGTCTTTAAGGCGAGTTTCACACATCAGTTTTTTTCGCGGCATGCCGATTCCGGCATAGCGCCGCAGCGCCGAATCTGGCGTAATTTGTGAAAACCGGATGGGAAGGATCCGGATTTCAGCCAGATCCGATGTCCGGATCCGGCAAGAAACCAGATCCGGCCCATCTGGTTGGCATCCGTTTCGTCCGGTTTTCCATCCGGTTTTTGACGGATCCGGTTCTTAAGAACGCCCCTGGGAGGCTCCAAAATGTGATTGGCCCCCTCAAAACTATATATACAGTCTTCCTACAGACCATCAGTCACAGGTTGGAGAGGAGCAAGTGTTTGGAGAGAAAGATGGATGTCATTATTGCGAAGATTCTGCAGAACAACGTGGATTTCATTGTGGAGGCGAATTGCTTGAAAGCAATTGTTATGGAGAAGGAGCGAAAGAGACAATGCATCATGCGTCTGCGCCGACGCCGTTTGTTAATCCACCCCATCACCGCACAGAGAATGACACGGGTGTTTTCTACACTGCACATAGAGCTACGAGGAAACCCAGATAAATTTTTCTCATATGTGCTGATGAAAGCGGAGAACTTTGATCTATTGGTTGACCGAATTGAACATCTCATCCGAAGGAGTGATACGTATTGACGATTCTCTATTTCACCGGCCGAGCATCTGATGGTCACTCTTCGGTAAGCCATTTTTATTGTATGTACTCCTGTAGTACACTTTAATTGATTGTAATTTGATTTTGTAGTAATTTCTGCCTTCATTTTGTTAACAGATTCCTTGCTACTGGAGAATCCCTTTCGTCACTACATTTCCATTTCAGACTGGGAATTTCCACCATCTCCGGAATTGTAAAGCACACTTGCCGTGCACTTTGGGACTCTTTGCACAATGAATTTATACCACATCCCACAATGGAGATTTGGTTGGAAGTAGCCGAGAAATTCCAGCAAGTGTGTCAGTTTCCCAATTGCTTGGGCGCGGTGGACAGGAAACATATCCGTATCGTGAAACCGGCTGGTTCGGGATCAGAATATTTTAACTATAAAAAATGCTATTCCATTGTGCTGATGGCCATCGCCGATGCGGATTACAAATTTGTAGTGGTGGATATTGGGGCATATGGCCGCTCAAATGATTCCCAAGTTATTATTATTATTATTATTATTATTTATTGTTATAGCGCCATTGATTCCATGGCGCTTTACATATAAGGAGGGGTATACATAAAAACAAGTACAATAATCTTAAACAATACAAGTCATAACTGGTACAGGAGGAGAGAGGACCCTGCCTGCGAAGGCTCACAATCTACAAGGGATGGGTGAGAATACAGTAGGCGAGGATAGAGCTGGTCATGCAGCGGTTTGGCCGATCGGTGGTTACTGCAGGTTATAGGCTTGCCGGAAGAGGTAGGTCTTTAGGCTCTTTTTGAAGGTTTCGATGGTAGGTGAGAGTCTGATATGTTGGGGTAGAGGGTTCCAGAGTAGGGGTGATACGCGAGAGAAATCTTGTATACGATTGTGGGAAGAGGAGATAAGAGGGGAGTAGAGAAGGAGGTCTTGTGAGGATTGAAGGTTGCGTGTAGGAAGTACCGGGAGACAAGGTCACAGATGTATGGAGGACTTTATGCAAAAAAGAGAGAAAATATATACATCCGCACTGCTATTATTAGTTAGACCCTTGTGCCGCTCTTAAGCTGCAACTTCATGCCGCATATAGCCTTATAAACACGAAAGTGTTCCACCTGGGGGCTGCTATGGCCACAGTTCAGAAAGAATCTCAAAAAAAGAAAAAAAGATAAAGCGCACTCACCGGTGATAAAGCCACACAAAGGACCTGTTGAAGTGCTTTAACCCCTTTCTGACATCGGACGTACTATCCCGTCGAGGTGGGGTGGGCCCCCATGACCACAGACGGGATAGTACGTCCAGAGCGATCGGCGGCGCTCACGGGGGGAGCGCGGCCGATCGCGGCCGGGTGTCAGCTGCCTATCGCAGCTGACATCCGGCACTATGTGCCAGGAGCAGTCACGGACTGCCCCCGGCACATTAACCCCTGGCACACCGCGATCAAAGATGATCACGATGTGCCGGCGGTACAGGGAAGCATCGCGCAGGGAGGGGGCTCCCTGCGGGCTTCCCTGAGCCCCCCGCAGCAACGAGATGTGATCGCGTTGCTGCGAGGGTCTTACCTCCCTCCCTGCTTGCTCCAGGCCCGGATCCAAGATTGCCGCGGATCCGGGTCCTGCAGGGAGGGAGGTGGCTTCACAGAGCCTGCTCAGAGCAGGCACTGTGAAGCCTGCAGTGCTGTAAGTCAGATCGGTGATCTGACAGAGTGCTGTGCAAACTGTCAGATCATCGATCTGTGATGTCCCCCCCTGGGACAAAGTAAAAAAGTTTAAAAAAAAATTCCAAATGTGTAAAAAAAAATAAAAAAAAATATTCCTAAATAATGAAAAAAATATATATATATTATTCCCATAAATACATTTCTTTATCTAAATAAATAAAAACAACAATAAAAGTACATATATTTAGTATCGCCGCGTCCGTAACAGCCCGACCTATAAAACTGGCCCACTAGTTAACCCCTTCAGTAAACACCGTAAGAAAAAAAAAAAAAAACGAGGCAAAAAACGTCGCTTTATTATCATACCGCCAAACAAAAAGTGGAATAACACGCGATCAAAAGGACAGATATAAATAACCATGGTACCGCTGAAAGCGTCATCTTGTCCCACAAAAAACGAGCTACCATACAGCATCATCAGCAAAAAAATAAAAAAGTTATAGTTCTGAGAATAAAGCGATGCCAAAATAATTATTTTTTCTATAAAATAGTTTTTATCGTATAAAAGCGCCAAAACATAAAAAAAATGATATAAATGAGGTGTCGCTGTAATCGTACTGACCCGAAGAATAAAACTGCTTTATCAATTTTACCAAATGCGGAACGGTATAAATGCCTCCCCCAAAAGAAATTCATGAATAGCTGGTTTTTGGTCATTCCGTCTCACAAAAATCGGAATAAAAAGCGATCAAAAAATGTCACGTGCCCGAAAATGTTACCAATAAAAACATCAACTCGTCCCGCAAAAAAACAAGACCTCACATGACTCTGTGGACCAAAATATGGAAAAATTATAGCTCTCAAAATGTGGTAACGCAAAAAATATTTTTTGCAATAAAAAGCGTCTTTCAGTGTGTGACGGCTGCCAATCATAAAAATCCGCTAAAAAACCCACTATAAAAGTAAATCAAACCCCCCTTCATCACCCCCTTAGTTAGGGAAAAATTAAAAAAATGTATTTATTTCCATTTTCCCATTAGGGCTAGGGTTAGGGCTAGGGTTAGGGCTAGGGTTAAGGCTAGGGTTAGGGCTAGGGTTAGGGTTAGGGCTAGGGTTAGGGCTAGGGTTAGGGCTAGGGCTAGGGTTAGGGCTAGGGCTAGGATTAGGGCTAGGGTTAGGGCTAGGGCTACAGTTTGGGTTGGGGCTAAAGTTACAGTTAGGGTTTAGATTACATTTACAGTTGGGAATAGGGTTGGGATTAGGGTTAGGGGTGTGTCAGGGTTAGAGGTGTGGTTGGGGTTACCGTTGGAATTAGGGTTAGGGGAGTGTTTGGATTAGGGTTTCAGTTATTATTGGGGGGTTTCCACTGTTTAGGCACATCAGGGGCTCTCCAAAAGCGACATGGCGTCCGATCTCAATTCCAGCCAATTCTGCGTTGAAAAAGTAAAACAGTGCTTCTTCCCTTCCGAGCTCGCCCGTGTTCCCAAACAGGGGTTTACCCCAACATATGGGGTATCAGCGTACTCAGGACAAATAGGACAACAACTGTTGGGGTCCAATTTCTCCTGTTACCCTTGGGAAAATACAAAGCTGGGGGCTAAAAAATAGTTTTTTGGGGGGAAAAAAAGATTTTTTATTTTTACGGCTCTGCGTTATAAACTGTAGTGAAACACTTGGGGGTTCAAAGTTCTCACATCTCATCTAGATAAGTTCCCTGGGGGGTCTAGTTTCCAATATGGGGTCACTTGTTGGGGGTTTCTACTGTTTAGGTACATTAGGGGTTCTGCAAACGCAATGTGACACCTGCAGACCATTCCATCTAAGTCTGCATTCCAAATGGCACTCCTTCCCTTCCGAGCCCTCCCATGTGCCCAAACGCTGGTTCCCCCCAACATATGGGGTATCAGCGTACTCAGGACAAATTGGACAACAACTTTGGGGTCGAAGTTCTCCTCTTACCCTCGGGAAAATACAAAACTGGGGGCTAAAAAATAATTTTGTGGGGAAAGATTTTTTTTTTTAATTTTCACGGCTCTGCGTTACAAACTGTAGTGAAACACTTTGGGGTTCAAAGCTCTCACAACACATCTAGATGAGTTCCTTAGGGGGTCTAGTTTCCAAAATGGTGTCACTTGTGGGGGGTTTCTACTGTTGAGGTACATTAGGGGCTCTGCAAATGCAATGTGACACCTGCAGACCATTCCATCTAAGTCTGCATTCCAAATGGAGCTCCTTCCCTTCCGAGCCCTCCCATGCGCCCAAACAGTGGTTTCCCCCCACATATGGGGTATCAGCGCACTCAGGACAAATTGGACAACAAATTTTGGGGTCCAATTTCTCCTGTTACCCTCGGAAAAAAAAAAACTAGGGGCTAAAAAATAATTTTTGTGGGAAAAAATTTTTGTTTTATTTTTACGGCTCTCCATTATAGACTTCTGTGAAGCCCTTGGTGGGTCAAAGCGCTCACCACACATCTAGATAAGTTCCTTAGGGGGTCTACTTTCCAAAATGGTGTCACTTGTGAGGGGTTTCTACTATTTAGGTACATTAGGGGCTCTGCAAACGCAACATGGCGTCTCATCTCAATTCCTGTCAATTTTGCATTGAAAAGTCAAACGGCGCTCCTTCCTTTCCGAGCTCTCCCATCCGCCCAAACAGTGGTTTACCCCCACATATGGGGTATCAGCGTACTCAGGACAAATTGTACAACAACTTTTGGGGTCCAATTTCTTCTCTTACCCTTGGGAAAATAAAAAATTGGGGGCGAAAAGATATTTTTTGTGAAAAAATATGATTTTTTATTTTTACGGTTCTGCATTATAAACTTCTGTGAAGCACTGGGTGGGTCAAAGTGCTCACCACACCTCTAGATAAGTTCCTTAGGGGGTCTATTTTCCAAAATGGTGTCACTTGTTGGGGGTTTCAATGTTTAGGCACATCAGTGGCTCTCCAAACGCAACATGGCGTCCCATCTCAATTCCTGTCAATTTTGCATTGAAAAGTCAAACGGCGCTCCTTCCCTTCCGAGCTCTCCCATTCGCCCAAACAGTGGTTTACCCCCACATATGGGGTATCAGCGTACTCAGGACAAATTGTACAACAACTTTTGGGGTCCAATTTCTTCTCTTACCCTTGGAAAAATAAAAAATTGGGGGCGAAAAGATCATATTTTTTCACAAAAATTATTTTTTATTTTTACGGTTCTACATTATAAACTTCTGTGAAGCACTTGGTGGGTCAAAGAGCTCACCACACCTCTAGATAAGTTCCTTAGGGGGTCTACTTTCCAAAATGGTGTCACTTGTGGGGGGTTTCAATGTTTAGGCACATCAGGGGCTCTCCAAACAAAACATGGCGTCCCATCTCAATTCCAGTCAATTTTGCATTGAAAAGTCAAATGGCGCTCCTTCGCTTCCGAGCTGTGCCATGTGCCCAAACAGTGGTTTACCCCCACATGTGGGGTATTGGCGTACTCAGGACAAATTGTACAACAAAGTTTGGGGTCCATTTTCTCCTGTTACCCTTGGTAAAATAAAACAAATTGGAGCTGAATTAAATTTTTTGTGAAAAAAAGTTAAATGTTCATTTTTATTTAAACATTCAAAAAATTCCTGTGAAGCACCAGAAGGGTTAATAAACTTCTTGAATGTGGTTTTGAGCACCTTGAGGGGTGTAGTTTTTAGAATGGTGTCACACTTGGGAATTTATAACTCCCTAACAAAAAAAAAATTTTGGTTCCAAAATTGTGCTGATGTAAAGTAGACATGTGGGAAATGTTACTTATTAAGTATTTTGTGTGACATATCTCTGTGATTTAATTGCATAAAAATTCAAAGTTGGAAAATTGCTACATTTTCATATTTTTCGCCAAATTTCCATTTTTTTCACAAATAAACGCAGGTACTATCAAAGAATTTTTACCATTGTCATGAAGTACAATATGTCTCGAGAAAACATTGTCAGATTAACTGGGATCCGTTGAAGCATTCCAGAGTTATAACCTCATAAAGGGACAGTGGTCAGAATTGTAAAAATTGGCCCAGTCATTAACGTGCAAACCACCCTTGGGGGTAAAGGGGTTAAGCATGAAACGGCCGTCGTCCGTGTATGTTCACTACCCACCCTGCAGCACATATAGTTATGTCCGAATAAATCTGTGGCTTTATCACCGGTGAGTGCGCTTTATCTTTTTTTCTTTTTTTGAGATGTATGGAGGAGACAGGTTGTGGATGGCTTTGTATGTCATGGTTAGGGTTTTGTACTGGAGTCTCAGGGCAATGGGGAGCCAGTGAACGGATTGACAGAGGGGAGAAGTTGGGAAATAGCGGGGGGACAGGTGGATTAGTCGGGCAGCAGAGTTTAGAATAGATTGGAGGGGTGCGAGAGTGTTAGAGGGGAGGCCACAGAGCAGGAGGTTGCAGTAGTCAAGGCGAGAGATGATGAGGGCATGGACTAGGGTTTTTGCAGATTCTTGGTTGAGGAATGAATGGATTTGTGAAATATTTTTGAGTTGAAGTCAGCAGGAAGTGGAAAGGGCTTGGATATGTGGTTTGAAGGAGAGATCAGCATCAAGGATTACCTGGAGGCAGCGAGCTTGTGGGACTGGGGAGAGTGGGCAGCCATTTACTGTAATGGATAGATTCGTTGGGGGGTCACATGAGATGGGGGAAAGATGATGAATTCTGTTTTGTCCATGTTAAGTTTCAGAAATCTAGCGGAGAAGAAGGATGAAATAGCGGATAGACATTGAGGGATTCTGGTTAGTAGGGAGGTGATATCTGGTCCAGAGATGTAGATCTGTGTGTCATCAGCATAGAGATGATACTGAAAGCCAAGAGATTCTATGAGCTGTCCCAGGCCAAAGGTGTAAATGGAGAAGAGCAGGGGCCCTAGGACTGAACCTTGTGGGACTCCGACAGATATGGGGCGAGGTGAGGAGGTGGTGTGTGAGTGGGAGACGCTGAATGTCCGGTCTGTTAGGTATGATGAGATCCAGGATAGGGCCAAGTCTGTGATGCCAAGGGATGAGAGGGTCTGTAATTATAGGGAATGGTCCACTGTGTCAAAGGCAGCCGACAGGTCCAGGAGGAGGAGGACAGAGTAGTGTCGCTTGCTCTTGGCGGTTAAGAGGTCATTGGTGACCTTAGTTAGGGCAGTTTCAGTGGAGTGGTGTGACCGGAAGCCAGATTGTAAGTGGTCAAAGAGGGAGCAAGAAGAGAGATGGGAGGACAGTTCAAGGTAGACGTGTTGTTCCAGTAGCTTGGAGGCATAGGGGAGAAGTGATATAGGGTGATAGCTAGATACAGAGGATGGGTCAAGAGAGGGCTTTTTGAGGATAGGTGTGATGGAGGCATGTTTAAAGCTTGAGGGGAAAACACCAGTTGTTAGTGATAGGTTGAAGAGATGGGTTAGGGTTGGGATGAAGACTGTGGTGAGGTTTTTGATGAAGTGGGATGGGATCGGGTCAAGTGCACAGGTGGTGAGATGTGATCTTGAGAGTAGAGTGGAGAGTCGATCTTCTGTAATGGTGGAGAAGTTGGTTTTGGAGGTGGAGGGGTGGGAAGTTGGAAGGTTTTCAAACTGTCTGCAATGGGGCGTAATTTGTATGGAAACACCTTTTAATTCCCCCCCCCCCCCCAAGACCACTGCCTAAAACCTCTGGGCCACCAATGCCTTTTGTTTGTGTTGGGGATGAAGCCTTCCAGCTGTCAGAACATCTGCTGAAACCCTACTCCAGTCGTGGATTAACCCAAACTAAAAGAATTTTTAACTACCGCCTCACACGTGCACAGAGAATGGTGGAGTGCGCTTTTGAGATTTTGACCGCCAAATGGAGAGTTCTACTGACATCTATAAACTTTAATACAGAAACTGTTGACGAGGTGGTGAAAGCTTGTGTTGTCCTGCACAATTATGTGATATCCAAGGAACAGATTTCCATTGAGGACCACTCTGAAGAAACCACCTTGGCTGATTGTAACAACACTACGTATAGAAGTTCTGTGACAGTTTCCCAAATTAAAGACCAATTCGCAGAATACTTTATGTCACCGGAAGGAAGAATAGACTGGCAGGATGAGAGAGTTTGAACAATTTGTCTTTGACCTTGTAACCGTATTTGACCTACTTTTACCCAAGTTGTGTACCTGTTTGGGTTCTACTCAAAGTATTTTACGTTCTTTTATTCAAGTTGTGTACCTGTTTGGGTTCTACCCAAAGTATTTTACCTTCTTTTATCCAAGTTGTGTACCTGTTTGGGATCTACAAAAAGTATTTTACCTTCTTTTACCCAAGTTGTGTACCTGTTTGGGTTCTACCCAAAGTATTTAACCTTGTTTTACCCAAGTTGTGTACCTGTTTGGGTTCTACCCAAAGTATTTAACCTTGTTTTACCCAAGTTGTGTACCTGTTTGGGTTCTACCCAAAGTATTTTACCTCTACCAATAAACCATCTTTAACCCAAGCGTTAACTATACCTTATAAAGAAAGTACAAATTTGCTTTAAAAACACAGTTCTATTAAAACTTTTTTGAGCAAAACAATAATAAAATTCTGTTTGGCAAAACAAAAATAAACTTTATTTGGCTGCGCCAAAACTTAGAGGTTTGAATACGTCGGGGTGGGGATAGTGCTGGAGGGGCTGTCAGATAGTGACACTTTGACAGTGGGAGTGTGGAGAGAGGAATGTGGTGGTGGTGGGGTAGGATCAATAGGTAGTGGTGAAGCGGTGGAGAAAGCAAGTGAACGGGTGGACAGGAAACTGGGAGTTGGGTTAGGAATTTGGTATGATGGAAGGGTGTAGCTGATGGTTTGGGAGGATTGGGAGGCAAAAGCATTGATGGGTGGGGAAGGGGCTTGGGACATGATGGGTGAAGGAGGCTGGTGGTAGTTGGCAGGGAGAGGAGGTGCGGAAGATGGTGGGAACTGGTATGGGAAGGGATGTTTATACTGGTCTGGAAGTTGGGAAGGGGCACGGGCAGGACACTGGTAGTGGTCTGGATGGTGGGACGGGGCACGGTAACGATGTGGGTAATGGTGAGGTTGGTGGGACGGGGCTCAGGCACGTTGCTGGTACGGGTCAGGAGGATGGTAGTGGCTGTAGTGAGGGACAGTGGCTGAAAGGGGGCAAGTGCAGGAGGGGTGGCAAGTGCGGTGGCTTTGGAGACAATGAGCGCTAGAGTAGACTGGCAGGCTTCCATTGCTTGCATCTGCTGATCAGTAGATAGCTTCTCCATTTGCTCGAGTACCGACCGGAAAAAAGTGTGGTTCGGTGACTGACTTGCCTCTGAACGCATTGTTAGCAGAAGTGTATGCAACTCGAGTATGCTTTTATTTATTAAATTGAAACCTGCAGCCATTTGCCCGGACAAAACTTTGAGACAGTTCTGGAAGGATGCGATCAGGTGCAAGAACTCGGGCACATAGCTCTGTACCTGACCCCTTTGCCGCTGGCACCCCGAAGCCACAGGTGTACAAGAGGTGGCAGCAGCAGAGGGGTTGGGCAGGGTGTTGGCTCTCTTGCAGTATGGCTGGAAATGAGTGAGGGCCTCAATGGCATTGTTTTATATATATGTCCTGGGGGAAGCCCTATAGGTTCTGAACATGCTCAGATTAAAAAACTTAATCAGGCCGCTGGATCCGCCTTTTTCCGGATCCGGCGCATTCCGGCGTCCATAGACATGCATTGTAGCAAAAAGCCAGAAGAGCCGGTTCCGGCCCTTCCGGCTTTTTCGCCGCAGACAAAAAAAGTTACAGTAGACGATTTTTCCAGATGCCGGAATCAAAATTTTTTCCGGATCCGGAAAAAAACGGAAGGAACGCTGGGCCATGCGGCGCAATCCGGCGCTAACACAAGTCAAAGGGGGAAAACCGGTTCCGGTTTTTATTTTTGCCGGTTCTGGTTTTTCACAAAAGAGCCGTAATCAGCCGGAATGAAAAAACCTGATGTGTGAAAGTAGCCTTAGAGCTCCTGATTACAGACAAGGGAATCTCACAAATTTGGATTTTTGGAGAAGAAGGAAAAAACATAGAGGAATGTGGGATCTTCCTCACTGCCTGACTCCGTGTCGGAGGCAAGGAAAGCGTACACCTCCTCTGGTGAATAGCATCTTCTTGACAAATGGGCCATTTTTATTTTATTCTTCAAAACACTGGGGATGCGTGTGTAAGTGGTGCTTTTGCACATGTATTATGTGCGGCGTGAGTAAAGGGTACTATTTATCTATATATATAATTGTCTAAGGGTTTTTCCGTCTGTCTGTCTGTCTTTCTGTCTGTCTTTCTGTCTGTCTGTCTTTCTGTCTGTCTGTCCTGGAAATCCCGGCTCTCTGATTGGTCGAGGCCGCCAGGCCTCGACCAATCAGCGACCGGCACAGCGACGATGATGTCATAAAGGACGTAGACCAGGCCTCGACCAATCAGCAACGGGCACAGCGACGATGCTGATTGGTCGAGGCCGCCAGGCTTCGACCAATCAGCAACGGGCACAGCGACGATGATGTCATAAAGGACGTAGACATCTCACGTTTCTGATTCAGCGACGGGCACAGTATCAATGTAGATGTCATAATGGTTGCCATGGCGACGATGATGTCATAAAGGTTGCCTCGACCAATCAGCGGGGACATGCATATTCTAGAATACCCGATGCGTTAGAATCGGGCCACAATCTAGTTACTAAATAAATAGTAAATAGTAAAAAAGTAAAGATTAAAAAGTAGAAACAAAAAAAAATAGAGAAAAAAAGTAAAAATGAAAAAATGTACAGTGACGTTCACCTATGCCCTACCTATAAAGTTACTTGACGCTAACAATTCTTTTTTTAAGCAAAAGAAAAACCGACGTCACTAACACTGCGACGTACGTTCCCCTAATGCGCTACCTACATTGTACTAACTACTGCTATTTATTTTATTTTTCTACAAGAAAATTGGCGTTACTTACACTGTGACGTCCACTACTTGAGCTATAGCTTAAAAAAGAAAAAGTCCCTTGGCGCAGACTCTGATCAGCAGTGATACTGATCACAACGTGTGTCACATTGATTTTTTTTAGCTCTTTATCACATCGCTGTGATTGGCTGGTCAGAATTGATCACAGCGATCGCCAACATTTGGAGGCGGTACAGCCTCCCGGTGCAACTTGCAAGGATGGTCTGCTGTCAGAAACTGTACATGTACAGCGTATGTCGTGAAGAGGTTAAAGAGGACCTTCATTGAATTTTGTTTTTAGTTAAAATGAGTGCCAATTATCCACTGATTCTGGAAAGGTTTTTCTTTTTTTTCTGTGCCTCTCCATTCCAAAGTTATGCCCCCTTTTTTTTCCCTTCAATAAACTGGGCGTATACCACAGAACCTCTTTGTGGGCGTGGCTGTGTTTTGATTGGCCAGCATTAGAGGAGAGAAAATAAACGCCCACAAGAGAAGTTCTGAGGCACACTCCCAGTTGGTTAAAGGGAAAATTTGCATTTTTATTTCCGGAGGTCGTAACTTTGGAATGGTGGGACACAGAAAAAAAAGAAAAACTGTTCCAGAATCAGTGGATCAAGGGCAATTGGAGGAGGTACTCAATTTAAATATAACAAATTTAGTGAAAGGTCTCTTTTAAGTTGTGTTCTCTGCAGAAAACTAGTAATTGCTATGGGGTGAAGAACACATGCCAACTTCAGACTTCAGAAAGCATCCAGTCATGCCATCCTGTTCATGCATGTTCATAATTGAGAAACTTCACCTGGTATTTACTTTGTAACTAATGAATGTTCACCTAAGGAACATAAGTCATAGCCAAACTCAGGATCCTGTATCCTCTCTCCTTTTATCTGCAGCTATATAAATATAATGCCAGGGATGGGAGAGAAGGCATACAATGTCAATACTTGTACGTTCACATTCCTCCCTGCTTGTGTCATTATTAGGTATGACAAGATTACACTTCATCTGCAGATTTTGTTAAATGTCACATCTGCAGAAGCTTCTAGAAACTTAAATATGGAAAAATCCATTATCATAAAATGCATCTGCCCCAGGTTCTACATTAGCTGTTCATCTATGAGGATCGGTCTGAGGTCAAGTTTTAACGTTTTCTGCTCTGTTCTTCTTTCTCGATTTAGTACATTTTAATCAATAATTATGTTTTATACCTCAGTTATTATAAAAAACATTTATTATTGAAGTAGTCAAAGTGGAGAGAGCTTTAAGAAGCATTATGTTGTATTACACATGCAACCTATTAATTTGAATGAACACTAAAATACTTAATTTCTCTTGTGGGGGCACCACAGGAAAAAGGAACACTTTAATGACAGACTCACAGTGAATTACTTGGTATTGGGGGACAATTTGCGATCATCTTATGGCTAAGGGACCCTTAAACAAGTATGGATTGTCCAAAGAACCCCTTTAATGGTTAAACTGGAGCAGTAGCTGAGACTGACTGGTGGACCAGCGCTGGAGACTCACAGGTGGAGCAGCGCTGGAGACTCACAGGTGGAGGAGCGCTGGAGACTCACCGATGGAGCAGCACTGAAGACTCACCGCTGGAGAAGCTGTGGAGACTCACTGGTAGAGCAGCACTGGAGAGTCACCAGTGGAGCAGTTGTGGAGACTCACTGGTGGAGCAGCACTGGAGACTCACTGGTGGAGCAGCACTGGAGACACACCATTGGAGCACCACTGGAGACTCACAGGTGGAGCAGCGCTGGAGACTCACAGGTGGAGGAGCGCTGGAGACTCACCGATGGAGCAGCACTGAAGACTCACCGCTGGAGAAGCTGTGGAGACTCACTGGTAGAGCAGCACTGGAGAGTCACCAGTGGAGCAGCTGTGGAGACTCACTGGTGGAGCAGCACTGGAGACTCACTGGTGGAGCAGCACTGGAGACACACCATTGGAGCACCACTGGAGACTCACTGGTGGAGCAGCTGTGAAGACTCACCAGTGGAGCAGCACTGGAGACTGACCGGTGGAGCAGCACTGGAGACTCACAGGTGGAGTAGCTGTGGAGACTCACAGGAGGAGCAGCTGTGGAGACTCACTGGCGGAGCAGCACTGAAGAGTCACCGGTGGAGCAGCTGTGGAGACTCACCAGTGGAGCAGCATTGGAGAGTACTGGTGGAACAGCTGTGGAGCAGCACTGGAGACTCACAGGTGGAGTAGCTGTGGAGACTCACAGGTGGAGCAGCTGTGGAGACTCACTGGCGGAGCAGCACTGAAGAGTCACCGGTGGAGCAGCTGTGGAGACTCACCAGTGGAGCAGCATTGGAGAGTCACTGGTGGAACAGCTGTGGAGCAGCACTGGAGACTCACTGGTGGAGCAACACTGGAGACTTACTGGTGCAGCAGCACTGGAGACTCACTGGTGGAGCAGCTGTGGAGACTCACCAGTGGAGCAGCACTGGAGACTTGCAGCACCACTGGAGACTCACTGGTGGAGCAGCTGTGGAGACTCACCAGTGGACCAGCACTGGAGACTCACAGGTGGAGCAGCTGTGGAGACTCACCAGCGGAGCAGCACTGAAGAGTCACTGGTGGAGCAGCTGTGGAGACTCACCAGAGGAGCAGCATTGGAGATTCACCGGTGGAGCAGCACTGGAAACTCACCGGTGGAGCAGCACTGGAGACTCACCGGTAGAGCAGCACTGGTAGAGCAATACTGGAGATTCACCGGTGGAGTAGCACTGGAGATTCACCGGAGGGGCAGCACTGGAGACTTACTGATGGGGCAGCACTGGAGACTTACTGGTGGCCCCAAGAAAAGAGAGTACAGTGCCGTTTTTTTTTTTATAGTAACCTGCAGTTGGGATCCAAACTTAATTGAAAGGAAATAACCCCTTTAATACAAATTGAGGAAGAGCGAATGGATGAATCTGGATGAAACTGTATCTTTAAAGTAACAATTTGGAGAAAGAAAAATTGGAAAGCTTTTTCCTTATTACCCAACACGGCCTCGGCACATAACTGCAGCATAATCTCACACAGCTCAGAAGGGAGGAAAACATTAGATGACAATGAAAATAAACGCAGAATCTTTGTTCATGATGTGATATATAAATGATCTGTTAAGTACAGACCTCCGACCACATACAGCATTGGAAAGACCTCAGCTGCGATCATCTCTTTCGAGCCTTCAATTTCAGCAAAGCTGTCGAGTTCAGCAATTTTTTCTTCTTCCACGCCCACACTTCGACCAAGAAGATTTTGGAAAAACTTGAAAGTTTAAATAAGGTCAAGTGTATTTTAACATAGAAAGATTTCTTTTTTTTTTTTTTTGGTGGGTTGGAGGGGGGTAAGTCGTCAGGAATTTGAGGAACAATCCTGGCCGTAAATGTGTTTATACATTTCTTGCGTTTGATCTTCGAAAGTGGTTGAGATTTGGTTGGATTTGATTTTAGACAAGTTAACCAAAAGAGACGTACAAATATCTGAGTTTTTTATTATAATACTATTTAAGGTGTTTTTCCATCACATAAAGCCATGGCAAATCATTAGGTGAAGATCTGACCAGTAAGACCTCCACCGACCCTGAGAATGAAGGAGCTGGAGTGCTGGGGTGGCACTTCTTCCCCTTCTCTGTTTGTTGCCAGCACAGTGGCACACCGGGCTGTGCAGGGAACCACAGCGTGGCCTAAATGGATTGCCTTCGCACTGTTGTACTTGGTACCACTGTCATTGGCTCCCATAAAACTCAATAGGAGTCATATCAATCGCAATCTTGTCTGCACCACCCAGCGATGGTCACGGCCTAAGGGTACCGTCACACTATACCATTTCGATCGCTACGACGGTACGATTCGTGACGTTCCAGCGATATTGTTACGATATCGCTGTGTCTGACACGCAGCAGCGATCAGGGATCCTGCTGAGAATCGTACGTCGTAGCAGATCGTTTAGAACTTTCTTTCATCGCTGGATCACCCGCTGTCATCACTAGATCGGTGTGTGTGACACCGATCTAGCGATCTAGCGATGCGATCCAGCGATGCGTTCGCTTGTAACCAAGGTAAACATCGGGTTACTAAGCGCAGGGCCGCGCTTAGTAACCCGATGTTTACCCTGGTTACAAGCGTAAAACTAAAAAAAAAAAAACAGCACATACTTACATTCTGGTGTCCGTCAGGTCCCTTGCCGTCTGCTTCCCGCACTGTGACTGCCGGCTGTAAAGTGAAAGCAGAAGACAGGGGCTGTGCTTTCACTTTCACTTTACGGCCGGCAGTCAGTGAGTGCGGGAAGCAGACAGCAAGGGACCTGACGGACACCAGAATGTAAGTATGTGCTGTTTGTTTTTTTTTAGTTTTACGCTTGTAACCAGGGTAAACATCGGGTTACTAAGCGCGGTCCTGCGCTTAGTTACCCGATGATTACCCTGGTTACCCAGGGACCTCGGCATCGTTGGTCGCTGGAGAGCTGTCTGTGTGACAGCTCCCCAGCGACCACACTACGATTTACCTACGATCACGGCCAGGTCGTATCGCTGGTCGTGATCGTAGGTAAATCGTATAGTGTGACGGTACCCTAAGAAACAGTCTGAGCTTCAACTCACAGATACCATATAACTACCTAATCCTCCTGTCCTACAGTGTCCTTCACAGAGGCTTTAAAGGGGTTTTCCGGTTTTGAAAAAACCCTCTTTCTCAGGAACAGAAGAGAGAAAATATGTATTACTCACCTTCCCCAGGTCCAGCGCTGAGTCTCACCCACTGCGCCTGGTGTCTGTTATTGTCTGCAGTTCTGATGACATGTCAACAGTGCTATAGCCAATCAGTGTGTTCAGTGGCTTTGAGCGGCTTGTGCCGCTGACCTCAGTTATTGGCTGCAGCGCTGTTAATGTGAACAGATTCTGGCCCTATCTTTTGTATTGAAGCATCTAATGAGCGTGTGCAAAGGTCATTGCATAGAAAGAGCTGTGACATTGCTTGATGTGATTGGTGGATCCTGTGGTATCAGCAATGTATAGAGGTGCTATCAGTCATTGTACAGGAGGAGGAGGTGAGCTGTGACATTGCCTATTGTGTATGGTGGATACTGTGTTATCTACTGTATATAGAGGTGTTATCAGTCAATGTATAGTAGGAGGAGGTGAGCTGTGACATCATCTATTGTGAATGGTGCATCCCGTGCTATCTACTGTATATAGGTGTTATCAGTCATTTTACAGGAGGAGGAGGTGAGCTGTGATATCACCTATTGTGAATGGTGGATCCTGTGTTATCTACTGTATATAGAGGTGTTATCAGTCATTGTACAGGAGGAGGAGGTGAGCTGTGATATCACCTATTGTGAATGGTGGATCCTGTATTATCTACTGTATACAGAGGTGTTATCAGTCATTGTACAGGAGGAGGAGGTGAGCTGTGACATCACCTATTGTGAATTTTGGATCCTGTGTTATCTACTGTATATAGAGGTGTTATCAGTCATTGTTCTGGAGGAGGTGAGCTGTGACATCACCTATTGTGAATGGAGAGTCCATGTTATCGACTGTATATAGAGGTGTTATCAGACATTGGACAGGGGGAGGAGGTGAGCTGTGATATCACCTATTATGAACAATTTTTGTTTTTTACTAAATCCAAAAAAATGCCATAATGAAAAAAAAATGCATGTGACACGACAACCTGAGTTAAACATCAGGTCAGTATTTTGCTGATAGCTTGGCTTTAATATATAAGTAGGACTATAAAATTGTAAGAATTGGTAACAAAAAAATAAAGGAGCATAGATCAGACGTAATTTAGTTCCATCTTTGATTTCAGTAATTCCCTTCTCTCCTAACTTGTTAAAAGCTTCTTTAGCAAATCATTGGTCAGCAGTGATCTTAATTGATTATCCAGAAGGACACTGTGTTCAGCAGGGTTAATAATTAAGCCCTCTCATTGCATGGGGTGATAATGCTGGGAGTCCCTCATGCGCTGATCCCTGTGGGGTAGGAGGCTCCTCAAGAAACTTTTAATTTGTATTTTGTCAACAAAAGCTGATTAATCCTACAGAGAAGCATCTTTCTGGCAGCCTCGGCCTTTGTCCTGGGGGTCCATGAGTGCATGGAGGGGTAAAGGGGGAGAGGATTTAATAGCTACATGTAATTTACGGGTGAAAGGATGTATTTGAAGTTGTCAAACAGTTGTAAGCTTCAGAATGAGATCCAAACTTATCTTCTTTTCAGAATGGTCACAACAATTTAAAGGAGGAGTGGAGCCGGGTAATCTAAAAACCCATTCTTTTTGGTCACTGGGATTTTTCACTTAGATTTTTTCCTTTTTAAACAACGTTGTGAAAAAATAATTGTACATTTTTGTATATACATATTGCTGTTTAATTGCGTTAAAATTGTAATAGATCTGTTATTTATCATTTTTAATTTAAGTATTAAAAAAATAACATGGTTAGTGAGGGAAAGAGATGAGTACCGGTATATTTTACTAAACTTCATTCTTTAGATTATTTGGTGGTTATTATTTAGTATTAAATTTTATTACTATTATAATAAACTTTTTTTATTTTTTTCAGTAGTGTGGAACATTTGAACAATTCGGGAAAACTTCAAGGACCCCTCCCAACCGCCACAATGAGGGTCTCTTGACCACCTCAAAGACCCGAGACCCCACCACACCGAACCGCCATGGCCCTCTCAATACCCTGTTGTAAACCGAGTGCCTACAAATCAATGCCCACAGCATTTAAATGCACACCATCTCCCAACAGAAACTCCTCACCCCCTTCCTCCAGTTCAAAGTGCCGAACCGCCACTCCCCCATTCCGCAGGACAAAACCAGACACTGCCCGATTAAGTTTAATTCGAGCCTTATTATTCCTGTCTACAGATCTTGCATATCGCCAACATCTGCGCGGCACAATATCCGACCAGGCCATAGTTAAGCCACTATACGACAGCCACAATCGTAACAGGTCATGTTTTATGTCCCTCACCAATTCACGGAAAGGGCGAACTCCCAAGTAGTTACCTCCAACATGGAGCACCAAGATATCTGGAGGCCTATCAAGCCGAGTGCTGTTATGAACCTCCTGTGTGACCATGTTCCATTCTATGCCCCTGAAGCCCAACCAACGGACTTCTTCCACGTCCTGATGGAAACCGAGCTGCCGTCCTTCGCGCCGCATATCCGCCCGCCGAGCGCCCCAATGAACATACGAATGGCCCAGGATCCAGACCAAGAGGGGTTTGGCACCTACAACAAAAGAGAAAACGTAACAACGTACACAGTGACCCCAGTTGTTCCAACATTTGAAAAGAAACTGGGCGCCTGCTGTCCCCCAAGCCGCTCCATCGTCCGAACCCCTTCAAAGCCTGCCAAACCAAAAATACTTTAGTCAAATCTCTCTGTCCCTGCAGCTTAAAACCGAGCGCCAACCCAGTGCAAAAATGCCCTGCCTTAGCAGCGGACCACCCTTCCCCGACCCCGTTACTCAGCCACAGCAATAAAGATCCTACCTGATTGTCCACAAAACCACTAATCCTACACGATTCCAACCACCCTTCCCATAACCCCCATACTGACTGATAAGTGGCCCAAGTGCTGGGAGCCAAGGAAGCCCGTATCAATTGTTCAGCCGCTTTGAGACCACGCTCCAGAGTTCCGGTGGACACTCCAAACCCAGTTCCTCCGCTTCCGGAGCCGGCAAACGAGAACGTTCCCACTGCAAACGAGACAAGGAATCAGCGATAGAATTCTGAATTCCAGGAACATGAGAGGTGGTAACATGTGAATTTATCGACAAGTAAGACAAAACCAGCTGCCGCAGGACCTGTATCACTGGAGGTGAAGACGCCGATAGGCTATTGCTAGCACAAACCACACCCATATTGTCGCAATTGAAACGGACTCTCCTGTTTTGAAACTCAGCCTTCCACAACTGCACAACCACCAGGATGGGAAAAATCTCCAGCAGCGTTACATTTTTGACCCAACCATTCGTAAACCAGTGAATGGGC
The DNA here is from genome assembly GCF_032444005.1 of Ranitomeya imitator. Classification (NCBI taxonomy): domain Eukaryota; kingdom Metazoa; phylum Chordata; class Amphibia; order Anura; family Dendrobatidae; genus Ranitomeya; species Ranitomeya imitator. Next base: position 1,199,391,691 of record NC_091282.1, on the reverse strand, counting down.
CACCTCATAGCGCACCACTGTCCTCTGAAATAGGCCCCAAAACCTATGCCACCAGAAGCATCTGTAAAAAGATACAATTCTGCGTTGCCCACTACATCATCCATGAGCAAAGATCTACCATTATAGTCAAACAAAAACCGATCCCAAACCTCCAGATCCGCCCTAAGCTCACCCGACAAGCGCACAAAATGATGTGATGCCTGGACCCCGCTCGTGGTGGCGGCCAACCTACGAGAAAAAACCGTCCCCATCGGTATGATGCGGCAAGGAAAATTAATTTTACCAAGAAGCGATTGAACTTCTCGTAAATGCAACTTCTTCACCTGCCTCGCCCTCGGGACCTCATCCCGTAACGCAACAACCTTCTCTTCAGGTAACCGACATTCCCAGTTCACCATGTCAATAACAATGCCTAAGAAGGAGAGGCACGTACAAGGTCCTTCAGTCTTACCTGGAGCCAACGGCACGCCAAAGCGTTCCGCCACCCAACAAACCGTTTGCAAAATCAACTCACAGCACCTGGATTCCGCAGGACCGATGCAGAAAAAATCATCCAGGTAATGGATCAAAGAATCAAAACCTGACGTGTCCTGGATAGCCCACTCTTTTTAAAGACTTAGAAATCTCAAAAGGAGGAACAGGGATCCTAAAACCATCCTGAAAACCCGACCATAGAAGCTCAGCCCCATTACTGTCCAGGTATCTATTTAGATAAGGGGCCATCGCGCCGAGCTTCACTGGCATCACCCCCTTTTGAATTACCAGATTCTGGCTTCGACTTGTTCTTTTTAAAACATCTTGCGGCACCGTAGGAGGAACCATTGCAGTGTGAGCATACGTGCTTGAACTTGCATGTGGATCCGAATTTACACTGGCCCTCATTGAATTGCCAGCATAAGCTGTGTTTCTGGGCTCCCGACTGACCCCCGGCCCCTGCAGCCGTCCCTTGTGAGGTAGACTGGCCGATGCCCCGGCCCCCCCCCAAAGGGATGGCTCAACCGCGTGGGTGCCATCACTCGCAGCCATAAACCAATGTCCTTTTGATCCCAGCGTATAGCCGGAAGGATCGCTTTTCTCTGCCTGAACTACTCGTCGTATCGCAGCCAGGCCTGGCCCCCATACACTCGGTGTGCCTCCCCGATCGAATCCATGTAGCAGAAAAGACCAGAGCAATTTTCAGGAGCTTTCTCACCAACAAGGCTCGCCAGGATGGTGAACACCTGCAACCAATTAACAAAAGTTTGCGGGATAAGGCGCCACCTGCGCTTCTTCTCCTCCTCCTTCTTACTCTCATCCTTTTTTCCTTTATCTAAATTAAATTTTTCCAAAGGAAGAAGGGAAAAGATTTCCACATATTCGTCCTTTCAAATCTTCTCCCTCACTTCTTTCTTAAGATGAACCCCAAGCGGGCCCTCAAAGCAAACGTATACTTCACCATGTGCCCTGTCATCCAAATGGATCCTGCATTCTTTTTCTTTTTCCGTCTGCACTGAGACCGATACTGGCACAGAAGAGCCGCTAGGTGCAACTAAAACCCGGAAACATGGGTCCAACACCGCGAGGCCCTACCCATGCAGCCAGCTGACCTGGCATTAACCTGTCACCCTCCAAACGCGCAATCAAATCCCTCACGTTACTCAGCAGTTCACTAACGCCGGCGTCCCCTAAACCAGCCACAGCCGCTGCACCCTGCCTCGCTAAAAACAGCGCCCCTACCTGACCAACCCCCACAGACTGAGATAGAGGAAGTGACGGAGATGAACATGACATAGAGCTATACTCACCAGGCTGCGAAGGAGCTGTGATCTCCCCAGCCACCGCACGTGCGTCCATCCAGCCGATCGATGACCGAACATCTCCCAAAGGACCCTCCGGAGCCGGAGGTCCGCGTACGAATGACCCAGTGGATCCAGAAGATGATGATGTGGCCACAGGCCCGACGGCCCTTGAAACGCTGGATCCGTAGCCTACAGCTGAGCCGGCAGGCCCAGCTGTGGAATCACCCCACGAATTTCAGGCCCGCCGCCTGCTCCACCACGTGGAGATATGTGTTGTGAATTCTGTGGCAGAGCTCCCTCCTGTGGTCACAAGTGGTACTTCGACTGATTCTCTCTGTGAGCTTCCGTTGGTGGAGGAGAGTGGTACTGCGGCTTCTGAGTTTCCTTCCTCAGGTGATGTGGTGAAGTCGTTAGCTGCTGCTCTATTTAACTCCACCTAGTGCTTTGATCCTGGCCTCCAGTCAATGTTCTAGTATTGGACCTGTTTCCTCCTGGATCGTTCCTGTGGCCTGCTGCTCTGCATAGCTAAGTTCCGCTTTTGCTATTTGTTTGCTGTTTTTTTCTGTCCAGCTTGCTTATTTGTTTTTTCTTGCTTGCTGGAAGCTCTGGGACGCAGAGGGTGTACCTCCGTGCCGTTAGTTCGGTACGGAGGGTCTTTTTGCCCCCTTTGCGTGGTTGTTTGTAGGGTTTCGTGTTGACCGCAAAGTTACCTTTCCTATCCTCGCTCTGTTCAGAAAGTCGGGCCTCACTTTGCTAAATCTATTTCATCTCTTCGTTTGTCTTTTCATCTTAACTCACAGTCATTATATGTGGGGGCTGCCTTTTCCTTTGGGGTATTTCTCTGAGGCAAGGTAGGCTTATTTTCTATCTTCAGGCTAGCTAGTTTCTCAGGCTGTGCCGAGTTGCATAGGGAGCGTTAGGCGCAATCCACGGCTGCCTCTAGTGTGGTTGGAGAGGATTAGGGATTGCGGTCAGCAGAGTTCCCACGTCTCAGAGCTCGTTCTATGTTTTTGGGTTATTGTCAGGTCACTGTATGTGCTCTGACTTCTATGTCCATTGTGGTACTGAATTACCAGATCATAACAGTACTGGAGGCCCAAAGTACTAATGATTCTCAATAGAGGGAAAAAAGAAGTTCTGAGACCATTTTTTTCTCTGCACTGTGTTTTGCCTTTTTTTTCCCCTAGACATTTGGGTGGTTCAGGACACAGGTGTAGCGATGGACATTGTTGTGAATTCTGTGGCTGAATTCACTCCTGTGGTCACAAGTGGTACTGCAGCTTCTGAGCTTCCTCCCTCAGGTGTTCTGGTGAGCTCGTTAACTGCTTCATTACTTAACTCCGCCTGATGCTGCTATCCTTGCTCCTTGTCAATGTTTCAGTGTTGGATCTGAGCTTCTCCTGATTGTTCCTGTGACCTGCTGCTCTGTATAGCTAAGTGCTTTTTGCTTTTTTGTTGCTTTTTTTCTGTCCAGCTTGTCTTTTGTTTTGCTGGAAGCTCTGAGACGCAAAGGGTGTACCGCCGTGCCGTTAGTTCGGCACGGTGGGTTTTTTTTGCCCCCTTGGCGTGGTTTTGCTTTAGGGTTTTTTGTAGACTGCAAAGTTCGCTTTACTGTCCTCGCTCTGTCCTAGAATATCGGGCCCCACTTTGCTGAATCTATTTCATCCCTACGTTTTGTCTTTTCATCTTACTCACAGTCATTATATGTGGGGGGCTGCCTTTTCCTTTGGGGAATTTCTCTGGGGCAAGTCAGGCCTATTTTTCTATCTTCAGGCTAGCTAGTTTCTTAGGCTGTGCCGAGTTGCCTAGGTAGTTGTTAGGCGCAATCCACAGCCGCTTTTAGTTTTGTTTAGGATAGGATCAGGTGTGCAGTCTACAGAGTTTCCACGTCTCAGAGCTCGTTCTTGTATTTTGGGGTATTTGTCAGATCACTGTGTGCGCTCTGATCGCTAAGCACACTGTGTTTCTGGATTGCCTTCATAACACCTGTCATTAGCAAACATAACAGTACAAGGAGCCAAATCTAATGATTCTCAATAGAGGGAAAGAAAAAGTTCTGACATCATTTTTTTTTTTTTTCTGCTCTGTGTTCACTTTTTTTTTTTTCCCCTAGACATTTGGGTGATTCTGGACACAGGTGTGGACATGGATATTCAGGGTCTGTGCTCTTCAATGGATAATCTCGTTATAAATGTACAATATTCAAGATACTATTGATCAGAAATCTATGTTAGAACCAAGAATTCCTATTCCTGATTTGTTTTTTGGAGATAGAACTAAGTTTCTAAGTTTCAAAAATAATTGTAAGCTATTTCTGGCCTTGAAACCTCATTCTTCTGGTAATCCTATTCAACAGGTTTTGATTATTATTTCTTTTTTGCGCGGCGACCCTCAAGACTGGGCATTTTCTCTTGTGCCAGGAGACCCTGTATTGAGTAGTGTCGATGCGTTTTTCCTGCCGCTCGGATTGCTGTACGATGAGCCTAATTCAGTGGATCAGGCTGAGAAAAATTTGCTGGCTTTGTGCCAGGGTCAGGATGATATAGAAGTATATTGTCAGAAATTTAGGAAATGGTCAGTACTCACTCAGTGGAATGAATCTGCGCTGGCAGCTTTGTTCAGAAAGGGTCTCTCTGAGGCTCTTAAGGATGTCATGGTGGGATTTCCTATGCCTGCTGGTTTGAATGAGTCTTTGTCTTTGGCCATTCAGATCGGTCGACGCTTGCGCGAGCGTAAATCTGTGCACCATTTGGCGGTACTGCCTGAGGTTAAACCTGAGCCTATGCAGTGCGATAGGACTATGACTAGAGTTGAACGGCAGGAATACAGACGTCTGAATGGTCTGTGTTTCTACTGTGGTGATTCCACTCATGCTATTTCTGATTGTCCTAAGCGCACTAAGCGGTCCGCTAGGTCTGCCGTCATTGGTACTGTACAGTCCAAATTCCTTCTGTCCATCACCTTGATATGCTCTTTGTCGTCGTTTTCTGTCATGGCGTTTGTGGATTCGGGCGCTGCCCTGAATCTGATGGATTTGGATTATGCTAAACGTTGTGGGTTTTTCTTGGAGCCTTTGCGGTGTCCTATTCCATTGAGAGGAATTGATGCTACACCTTTGGCCAAGAATAAACCTCAATACTGGGCCCAGCTGACCATGTGCATGGCTCCTGCACATCAGGAAGTTATTCGCTTTCTGGTGTTGCATAATCTGCATGATGTGGTCGTGTTGGGGTTGCCATGGCTACAAGCCCATAATCCAGTATTGGATTGGAATTCCATGTCGGTATCCAGCTGGGGTTGTCAGGGGGTACATGGTGATGTTCCATTTTTGTCGATTTCGTCATCCACCCCTTCTGAGGTCCCAGAGTTCTTGTCTGATTATCAGGATGTATTTGAAGAGCCCAAGTCCGATGCTCTACCTCCGCATAGGGATTGTGATTGTGCTATCAATTTGATTCCTGGTAGTAAATTCCCTAAAGGTAGATTATTTAATTTATCAGTGCCCGAACACGCCGCTATGCGCAGTTATGTGAAGGAATCCCTGGAGAAGGGACATATTTGCCCATCATCATCACCACTGGGAGCAGGGTTCTTCTTTGTAGCCAAGAAGGATGGTTCGCTGAGACCGTGTATTGATTACCGCCTTCCTAATAAGATCACTGTTAAATTTCAGTATCCCTTGCCATTGTTATCTGACTTGTTTGCTCGGATTAAGGGGGCTAGTTGGTTCACTAAGATAGATCTTCGTGGTGCGTATAATCTGGTGAGAATCAGGCAAGGAGATGAATGGAAAACTGCATTCAATACGCCCGAGGGTCATTTTGAGTATCTAGTGATGCCGTTCGGACTTGCCAATGCTCCATCTGTGTTTCAGTCTTTTATGCATGACATCTTCCGTGAGTATCTGGATAAATTCCTGATTGTTTACTTGGATGACATTTTGATATTCTCAGATGATTGGGAGTCTCATGTGAAGCAGGTCAGAATGGTTTTTCAGGTCCTGCGTGCTAACTCTTTGTTTGTGAAGGGATCAAAGTGTCTCTTCGGTGTGCAGAAAGTTTCATTTTTGGGGTTCATCTTTACCCCTTCTACTATCGAGATGGATCCAGTTAAGGTCCAAGCCATCCAGGATTGGATTCAGCCGACATCTCTGAAAAGTCTGCAAAAGTTCCTGGGCTTTGCTAATTTTTATCGTCGCTTCATCTGTAATTTTTCTAGCATTGCCAAACCATTGACTGATTTGACCAAGAAGGGTGCTGATTTGGTTAATTGGTCTTCTGCTGCTGTGGAAGCTTTTCAGGAGTTGAAGCGTCGTTTTTGTTCTGCCCCTGTGTTGTGTCAGCCAGATGTTTCTCTTCCGTTCCAGGTCGAGGTTGATGCTTCTGAGATTGGAGCAGGGGCGGTTTTGTCACAGAGAGGTTCTGATTGCTCAGTGATGAAACCATGTGCTTTCTTTTCCAGGAAGTTTTCGCCCGCTGAGTGTAATTATGATGTGGGCAATCGAGAGTTGCTGGCCATGAAGTGGGCATTCGAGGAGTGGCGTCATTGGCTTGAAGGAGCTAAGCATCGCGTGGTGGTATTGACTGATCATAAGAACTTGACTTATCTCGAGTCTGCCAAGCGCTTGAATCCTAGACAGGCCCGTTGGTCGTTATTTTTTGCCCGCTTCGACTTTGTGATTTCGTACCTTCCGGGCTCTAAAAATGTGAAGGCGGATGCTCTGTCTAGGAGTTTTGTGCCCGACTCTCCGGGTTTATCTGAGCCAGCGGGTATCCTCAAGGAAGGAGTCATTGTGTCTGCCATCTCCCCTGATTTGCGGCGGATGCTGCAAAAATTTCAGGCGAATAAACCTGATCGTTGTCCAGCAGAGAAACTGTTCGTCCCTGATAGGTGGACTAATAAACTTATCTCTGAACTTCATTGTTCGGTGTTGGCTGGTCATCCTGGAATCTTTGGTACCAGAGAGTTAGTGGCTAGATCCTTCTGGTGGCCATCTCTGTCACGGGATGTACGTACTTTTGTGCAGTCCTGTGGGATTTGTGCTAGGGCTAAGCCCTGCTGTTCTCGTGCCAGTGGGTTGCTTTTGCCCTTGCCGGTCCCAAAGAGGCCTTGGACACATATTTCGATGGATTTCATTTCTGACCTTCCCATTTCTCAAAAGATGTCAGTCATTTGGGTGGTCTGTGATCGCTTTTCTAAAATGGTCCATCTGGTGCCCTTGGCTAAATTGCCTTCCTCCTCTGATTTTGTACCTTTGTTCTTTCAGCATGTGGTTCGGTTGCATGGCATTCCTGAGAATATTGTTTCTGACAGAGGTTCCCAGTTTGTTTCAAGGTTTTGGCGAGCCTTTTGTGGTAGGATGGGCATTGACCTATCCTTTTCCTCGGCTTTCCATCCTCAGACTAATGACCAGACCGAACGAACCAATCAGACCTTGGAAACATATCTGAGATGTTTTGTTTCTGCAGACCAGGATGATTGGGTGTCCTTTTTGCCGTTGGCTGAGTTCGCCCTTAATAATCGGGCCAGCTCGGCTACCTTGGTTTCTCCATTTTTTTGCAATTCTGGGTTCCATCCTCGTTTCTCTTCAGGACAGGTTGAGTCTTCGGACTGTCCTGGTGTGGATTCTGTGGTGGATAGGTTGCAGCAGATCTGGACTCAGGTAGTGGACAATTTGATCTTGTCCCAGGAGAAAGCTCAACTTTTCGCTAATCGCAGACGCCGTGTGGGTCCCCGACTTCGTGTTGGGGATCTGGTTTGGTTATCTTCTCGTCATATTCCTATGAAGGTTTCCTCTCCTAAATTTAAACCTCGTTTTATTGGTCCGTATAGGATTTCTGAGGTTCTCAATCCTGTGTCTTTTCGTTTGACCCTCCCAGACTCCTTTTCCATACATAATGTATTCCATAGGTCGTTGTTGCGGAGATACGTGGCACCTATGGTTCCATCTGTTGAGCCTCCTGCCCCGGTTTTGCTGGAGGGGGAATTGGAGTATATTGTGGAGAAGATTTTGGATTCTCGTGTTTCTAGACGGAAACTCCAGTATCTGGTTAAATGGAAGGGTTATGCTCAGGAAGATAATTCCTGGGTTTTTGCCTCTGATGTTCATGCTTCCGATCTTGTTCGTGCCTTTCATGCGGCTCATCCTGGTCGGCCTGGGGGCTCTGGTGAGGGTTCGGTGACCCCTCCTCAAGGGGGGGGGGTACTGTTGTGAATTCTGTGGCTGAATTCACTCCTGTGGTCACAAGTGGTACTGCAGCTTCTGAGCTTCCTCCCTCAGGTGTTCTGGTGAGCTCGTTAACTGCTTCATTACTTAACTCCGCCTGATGCTGCTATCCTTGCTCCTTGTCAATGTTTCAGTGTTGGATCTGAGCTTCTCCTGATTGTTCCTGTGACCTGCTGCTCTGTATAGCTAAGTGCTTTTTGCTTTTTTGTTGCTTTTTTTCTGTCCAGCTTGTCTTTTGTTTTGCTGGAAGCTCTGAGACGCAAAGGGTGTACCGCCGTGCCGTTAGTTCGGCACGGTGGGTTTTTTTTGCCCCCTTGGCGTGGTTTTGCTTTAGGGTTTTTTGTAGACTGCAAAGTTCGCTTTACTGTCCTCGCTCTGTCCTAGAATATCGGGCCCCACTTTGCTGAATCTATTTCATCCCTACGTTTTGTCTTTTCATCTTACTCACAGTCATTATATGTGGGGGGCTGCCTTTTCCTTTGGGGAATTTCTCTGGGGCAAGTCAGGCCTATTTTTCTATCTTCAGGCTAGCTAGTTTCTTAGGCTGTGCCGAGTTGCCTAGGTAGTTGTTAGGCGCAATCCACAGCCGCTTTTAGTTTTGTTTAGGATAGGATCAGGTGTGCAGTCTACAGAGTTTCCACGTCTCAGAGCTCGTTCTTGTATTTTGGGGTATTTGTCAGATCACTGTGTGCGCTCTGATCGCTAAGCACACTGTGTTTCTGGATTGCCTTCATAACACCTGTCATTAGCAAACATAACAGGACATTAAAGGTCTGTCTTCATGTGTGGATCAGCTCACGGCAAGAGTACAAAATATTCAAGACTTTGTGGTTCAGAATTCTATGTTGGAACCAAGAATTCCTATTCCTGATTTGTTTTTTGGAGATAGAACTAAATTTCTGAGTTTCAAAAATAATTGTAAACTATTTCTAGCTTTGAAACCTCGCTCCTCTGGTGACCCAGTTCAACAAGTTAGGATCATTATTTCTTTTTTACGTGGCGACCCTCAGGACTGGGCATTTTCTCTTGCGTCAGGAGATCCTGCATTAAGTAATATCGATGCGTTTTTCCTGGCGCTCGGATTGCTTTACGATGAACCTAATTCAGTGGATCAGGCAGAGAAAAATTTGCTGGTTCTGTGTCAGGGTCAGGATGAGATAGAGGTATATTGTCAGAAATTTAGAAAGTGGTCCGTACTCACTCAATGGAATGAAGGTGCGCTCGCAGCTATTTTCAGAAAGGGTCTCTCTGAAGCCCTTAAAGATGTCATGGTGGGATTTCCTATGCCTGCTGGTCTGAATGAGTCTATGTCTTTGGCCATTCAGATCGGCCGACGCTTGCGTGAGCGTAAATCTGTGCACCATTTGGCGGTATTATCTGAGCATAAACCTGAGCCTATGCAGTGCGATAGGACTTTGACCAGAGTTGAACAGCAAGAACACAGACGTCTGAATGGGCTGTGTTTCTACTGTGGTGATTCCACTCATGCTATCTCTGATTGTCCTAAGCGCACTAAGCGGTTCGCTAGGTCTGCCACCATTGGTACTATACAGTCAAAATTTCTTTTGTCCGTTACCTTGATCTGCTCTTTGTCATCTTATTCTGTCATGGCATTTGTGGATTCAGGCGCTGCCCTGAATTTGATGGACTTGGAGTATGCTAGGCGTTGTGGGTTTTTCTTGGAGCCCTTGCAGTGTCCTATTCCATTGAGAGGAATTGATGCTACGCCTTTGGCCAAGAATAAGCCTCAGTACTGGACCCAGCTGACCATGTGCATGGCTCCTGCACAACAGGAGGTTATTCGCTTTCTGGTGTTGCATAATCTGCATGATGTGGTCGTGTTGGGGTTGCCATGGCTACAAGTCCATAATCCAGTATTAGATTGGAAATCCATGTCTGTGTCCAGCTGGGGTTGTCAGGGGGTACATGGTGATGTCCCATTTCTGTCTATTTCGTCATCCACCCCTTCTGAGGTTCCAGAGTTCTTGTCTGATTACCGGGATGTATTTGATGAGCCCAAGTCCGATACCCTACCTCCGCATAGGGATTGTGATTGTGCTATCGATTTGATTCCTGGTAGTAAATTCCCAAAGGGTCGACTGTTTAATTTATCTGTGCCTGAGCACGCCGCTATGCGGAGTTACGTGAAGGAGTCCTTGGAGAAGGGGCATATTCGCCCGTCATCGTCGCCATTAGGAGCAGGGTTCTTTTTTGTGGCCAAGAAGGATGGTTCGCTGAGACCTTGTATAGATTACCGCCTTCTAAATTAGATCACGATTAAATTTCAGTACCCCTTGCCGTTGTTATCTGATTTGTTTGCTCGGATTAAGGGGGCTAGTTGGTTCACCAAGATAGATCTTCGTGGTGCGTATAATCTTGTGCGTATTAAGCGAGGCGATGAATGGAAAACTGCATTTAATACGCCCGAGGGCCATTTTGAGTATCTAGTAATGCCATTCGGACTTGCCAATGCTCCATCAGTGTTTCAGTCCTTTATGCATGACATCTTCCGAGAGTACCTGAATAAATTCCTGATTGTGTACTTGGATGACATTTTGATCTTCTCGGATGATTGGGAGTCGCATGTGAAGCAGGTCAGAACGGTGTTTCAGGTCCTGCGTGCTAATTCTTTGCTTGTGAAGGGATCAAAGTGTCTCTTTGGTGTTCAGAAGGTTTCATTTTTGGGGTTCATCTTTTCCCCTTCTACTATCGAGATGGACCCTGTTAAGGTCCAAGCCATCCATGATTGGACTCAGCCGACATCTCTGAAAAGTCTGCAAAAGTTCCTGGGCTTTGCTAATTTTTATCGTCGCTTCATCTGCAATTTTTCTAGTATTGCTAAACCATTGACTGATTTGACCAAGAAGGGTGCTGATGTGGTCAATTGGTCTTCTGCTGCTGTGGAAGCTATTCAAGAGTTGAAGCGTCGTTTTTCTTCTGCCCCTGTGTTGTGTCAACCAGATGTTTCGCTTCCATTCCAGGTCGAGGTTGATGCTTCTGAGATTGGAGCAGGGGCTGTTTTGTCGCAGAGAAGTTCTGATTGCTCGGTGATGAAACCATGCGCCTTCTTTTCCAGGAAGTTTTCGCCTGCTGAGCGAAATTATGATGTTGGCAATCGAGAGTTGCTGGCCATGAAGTGGGCATTCGAGGAGTGGCGTCATTGGCTTGAAGGAGCTAAGCATCGCGTGGTGGTCTTGACTGATCATAAGAACTTGACTTATCTCGAGTCTGCCAAGCGGTTGAATCCTAGACAGGCTCGTTGGTCGCTGTTTTTTGCCCGTTTTGATTTTGTGATTTCGTACTTTCCGGGCTCTAAAAATGTGAAGGCGGATGCTCTGTCTAGGAGTTTTGTGCCCGACTCTCCGGGTTTATCTGAGCCGGCGGGTATTCTCAAAGAGGGAGTAATTGTGTCTGCCATCTCCCCTGATTTGCGGCGGGTGCTGCAAAAATTTCAGGCTAATAAACCTGATCGTTGCCCAGCGGAGAAACTGTTTGTCCCTGATAGGTGGACGAATAAAGTTATCTCTGAGGTTCATTGTTCGGTGTTGGCTGGTCATCCTGGAATCTTTGGTACCAGAGAGTTAGTGGCTAGATCCTTTTGGTGGCCATCTCTGTCGCGGGATGTGCGTTCTTTTGTGCAGTCCTGTGGGATTTGAGCTCGGGCTAAGCCCTGCTGTTCTCGTGCCAGTGGGTTGCTTTTGCCCTTGCCGGTCCCGAAGAGGCCTTGGACACATATCTCTATGGATTTTATTTCACATCTTCCCGTCTCTCAAAAAATGTCAGTGATTTGGTTGGTTTGTGATCGCTTCTCTAAGATGGTCCAATTGGTACCCTTGTCTAAATTACCTTCCTCCTCTGATTTGGTGCCATTGTTCTTCCAGCATGTGGTTCGTTTACATGGCATTCCAGAGAATATCGTTTCTGACAGAGGTTCCCAGTTTGTTTCGAGGTTTTGGCGAGCCTTTTGTGCTAGGATGGGCATTGACTTGTCTTTTTCCTCAGCTTTCCATCCTCAGACTAATGGCCAGACCGAACGAACCAATCAGACCTTGGAAACATATCTGAGATGCTTTGTTTCTGCTGATCAGGATGACTGGGTGTCCTTTTTGCCTTTGGCTGAGTTCGCCCTTAATAATCGGGCCAGCTCGGCTACCTTGGTTTCGCCGTTTTTCTGCAACTCTGGGTTCCATCCTCGTTTCTCTTCAGGGCGGGTTGAGTCTTCGGACTGTCCTGGTGTGGATACTGTGGTGGACAGGTTGCAGCAGATTTGGACTCATGTAGTGGACCATTTGACCTTGTCCCAGGAGAAGGCTCAACGTTTCGCTAATCGCAGACGCTGTGTGGGTCCCTGACTTCGTGTTGGGGATTTGGTTTGGTTATCTTCTCGTCATATTCCTATGAAGGTTTCCTCTCCTAAGTTTAAACCTCGTTTCATTGGTCCGTATAGGATTTCTGAGGTTCTTAATCCTGTGTCTTTTCGTCTGACCCTTCCAGATTCTTTTTCCATTCATAACGTATTCCATAGGTCATTGTTGCGGAGATACGTGGCACCTATGGTTCCATCTGTTGATCCTCCTGCCCCGGTTTTGGTGGAGGCGGAGTTGGAGTATATTGTGGAGAAGATTTTGGATTCTCGTGTTTCAAGACGGAAACTCCAGTATCTGGTTAAGTGGAAGGGTTATGCTCAGGAAGATAATTCCTGGGTCTTTGCCTCTGATGTCCATGCTCCCGATCTTGTTCGTGCCTTTCATATGGCTCATCCTGGTCGTCCTGGGGGCTCTGGTGAGGGTTCGGTGACCCCTCCTCAAGGTGGGGGTACTGTTGTGAATTCTGTGGCAGAGCTCCCTCCTGTGGTCACAAGTGGTACTTCGGCTGATTCTCTCTGTGAGCTTCCGTTGGTGGAGGAGAGTGGTACTGCGGCTTCTGAGTTTCCTTCCTCAGGTGATGTGGTGAAGTCGTTAGCTGCTGCTCTATTTAACTCCACCTAGTGCTTTGATCCTGGCCTCCAGTCAATGTTCTAGTATTGGACCTGTTTCCTCCTGGATCGTTCCTGTGGCCTGCTGCTCTGCATAGCTAAGTTCCGCTTTTGCTATTTGTTTGCTGTTTTTTTCTGTCCAGCTTGCTTATTTGTTTTTTCTTGCTTGCTGGAAGCTCTGGGACGCAGAGGGTGTACCTCCGTGCCGTTAGTTCGGTACGGAGGGTCTTTTTGCCCCCTTTGCGTGGTTGTTTGTAGGGTTTTGTGTTGACCGCAAAGTTACCTTTCCTATCCTCGCTCTGTTCAGAAAGTCGGGCCTCACTTTGCTAAATCTATTTCATCTTTTCGTTTGTCTTTTCATCTTAACTCACAGTCATTATATGTGGGGGCTGCCTTTTCCTTTGGGGTATTTCTCTGAGGCAAGGTAGGCTTATTTTCTATCTTCAGGCTAGCTAGTTTCTCAGGCTGTGCCGAGTTGCATAGGGAGCGTTAGGCGCAATCCACGGCTGCCTCTAGTGTGGTTGGAGAGGATTAGGGATTGCGGTCAGCAGAGTTCCCACGTCTCAGAGCTCGTTCTATGTTTTTGGGTTATTGTCAGGTCACTGTATGTGCTCTGACTTCTATGTCCATTGTGGTACTGAATTACCAGATCATAACAGATATGTGCCGTGAGCCCTCGCCGGCTGTCCTAGGCTGACGTGCAGGAGAACCACCATCCTCTGGCAGGTCCAGCAGGCCCGAGTCCACTGAGCTGCTACCTGCCGCTGCATCTGCTGCGGAAATCCCACGCTGTCGCACACCAGGCGAAGAAGCAGGTCGCCCGCCAGGCGCGTTACCCCGGCGACCTGCCGTGACATCCCTGGCATTTACTGCAGCAGTGGCACGTGCAGGCTCCGCCCCCAGCACAGGAGGAGAAGGCCCGCATGACGCCGTAGGCCTCAGCCCGGCTGGCGGACTCCTCCCAGACCGGGGCCTGCTGGGGCGCTTGCAGGCAGGCACCCGGCCCGGAGGGTCCCCGGAGGGGCTCCTGTGTCGGCGCTAAGGCCTGTGTGGTACGCCCGGAGACAGCCATTCAGGGGGACTTACCCGTCGGGACCGCCGCGTTCCTCCAGAATCTCCCGACGCCGACAAGCTGCTGCCTCTTAGGATCCCGGCCACCTGGTTCTCTAGCTAACCAGGCGGCTGCCTCTCTGCCACCTGCCGGAGGGCCTCCAACACCTGCGCTACTGATCCTATGGTAAGTACTGCAGCGGGGGAACAACTCACTGCAGCTCTGAGCGGGAAAGTGCCCGACTCCACCCCCATCTGGCCCTATAAACCCCCCATCTACATAAACCCACCCCCTTAAAGTAACTCACCCCCCTCTCCAAACCCCTGTCATGGCGGCCTTGACTCAGCGCCGCGTGGTGGGGAGCGGCGGCTTGCTATGGCCTGGGCTTTCTGCATACATGCACAATCCTGGACATGCAACTATCTGCAGCTGAGGCTGTAGATTCTCATATATAGAATTAATAGCCGCTCTCCTACCTGTTCCCTCATATATAAGAGCTTTGGCCGTTCTCCTACATCCTCCTCATATATAGAAGCAATGGCCGCTCTCCTACCTGTTACCTCATATATAGCAGCTATTGCCGTTCTCCTACATCCTCCTCATATATAGCAGCAATGGCCGATCTTCTACCTGTTACCTCATATGTAGCAGCTATGGCCGATCTTCTACCTGTTACCTCATATATAGCAGCAATGGCTGCTCTCCTACCTGTTCCCTCATATATAAGAGCTTTGGCCGTTCTCCTACATCCTCCTCATATATAGAAGCAATGGCCGCTCTCCTACCTGTTAGCTCATATATAGCAGCTATTGCCGTTCTCCTACATCCTCCTCATATAAAGCAGATATGGTCTCACATGTAAGGCGCCATGGAATAAATGGCGCTATAATAATAAATAATAATAATAATAATAATAATATGGCCGATCTCCTACCTGTTACCTCATATATAGCAGCAATGGCCGCTCTTCTACCTGTTACCTCATATATAGCAGCTATGGCCGATCTTCTACCTGTTACCTCATATATAGCAGCAATGGCTGCTCTCCTACCTGTTACCTCATATATAGCAGCTATGGCCGATCTTCTACCTGTTACCTCATATGTAGCAGCTATGGCCGATCTTCTACCTGTTACCTCATATATAGCAGCAATGGCTGCTCTCCTACCTGTTACCTCATATATAGAAGCTATGGCCGATCTTCTACCTGTTAGGCTACGTTCACACTAGCGTTGTGCGCCGCTGCGTCGGCGACGCGACGCACAATGCACCGAAAAACGCGTGCGTTTTTCGACGCGTGCATCGTTTTTTGACGAAAATCGGACGCAAGAAAAATGCAACTTGTAGCGTTTTCTTGGTCCGATGCTAGCGTCAAAAAAGACGCACGTGTCGGAAAACGCAACAAGCAAAAACGCATGCGTCCCCCATGTTAAACATAGGGGCGCATGACGCGTGCGTCGCCGCTGCGTCGCCCGACGCTAGCGCGACGCACACTAGCCGAACGCTAGTGTGAACGTAGCCTTACCTCATATATAGCAGCAATGGCCACTCTTCTACCTTTTACCTCATATATAGCAGCAATGGCCACTCTCTTACCTGTTACCTCATATATAGCAGCTATTGCCGTTCTCCTACATCCTCCTCATATATAGCAGCAATGGCCGATCTTCTACCTGTTACCTCATATGTAGCAGCTATGGCCGATCTTCTACCTGTTACATAGTTACATAGTTATTAAGGTTGAAGGAAGACTATATGTCCATCTAGTTCAACCCATAGCCTAACCTAACTTGTTGATCCAGAGGAAGGCAAAAAAACCCCATGTGCAAAGAGTAAGCTCCACATTGGGGAAAAAAATTCCTTCCCGACTCCACATACGGCAATCAGACTAGTTCCCTGGATCAACGCCCTATTAAGGAATCTAGTGTATATACCCTGTAACATTATACTTTTCCAGAAAGGTATCCAGTCCCCTCTTAAATTTAAGTAATGAATCACTCATTACAACATCATACGGCAGAGAGTTCCATAGTCTCACTGCTCTTACAGTAAAGAATCCGCGTCTGTTATTATGCTTAAACCTTTTTTCCTCCAACCGCAGAGGATGCCCCCTTGTCCCTGTTTCAGGTCTATGATTAAAAAGATCATCAGAAAGGTCTTTGTACTGTCCCCTCATATATTTATACATTAAAATAAGATCACCCCTTAGTCTTCGTTTTTCCAAACTAAATAGCCCCAAGTGTAATAACCTATCTTGGTATTGCAGACCCCCCAGTCCTCTAATAACCTTGGTCGCTCTTCTCTGCACCCGCTCCACTTCAGCTATGTCTTTCTTAAACACCGGAGACCAGAACTGTGCACAGTATTCTAAGTGTGGTCGAACTAGTGACTTGTATAGAGGTAAAATTATGTTCTCCTCATGAGCATCTATGCCTCTTTTAATGCATCCCATTATTTTATTTGCCTTTGTAGCAGCTGCCTGACACTGGCCACTGAATTTAAGTTTGTCATCCACCCATACACCCAGGTCTTTTTCATTGACGGTTTTGCCCAGAGTTTTAGAATTAAGCACATAATTATACATCTTATTACTTCTACCCAAGTGCATGACCTTACATTTATCCCCATTAAAGCTCATTTGCCATTTATCAGCCCAAGCTTCTAGTTTACATAAATCATCCTGTAATATAAAATTGTCCTCCTCTGTATTGATTACCCTGCAGAGTTTAGTGTCATCTGCAAATATTGAAATTCTACTCTGAATGCCCCCTACAAGGTCATTAATAAATATGTTAAAAAGAAGAGGGCCCAATACTGACCCCTGTGGTACCCCACTGCTAACCGCTACCCAGTCCGAGTGTGCTCCATTAATAACCACCCTTTGTTTCCTATCCCTGAGCCAGCTCTCAACCCACTTGCACATATTTTCCCCTATCCCCATTATTCTCATTTTATGTATCAACCTTTTGTGTGTTACCTCATATATAGCAGCAATGGCTGCTCTCCTACCTGTTACCTCATATATAGAAGCTATGGCCACTCTTCTACCTGTTACCTCATATATAGCAGCAATGGCCGCTCTTCTACCTGTTACCTCATATATAGCAGCTATGGCCGATCTTCTACCTGTTACCTCATATATAGCAGCAATGGCCACTCTTCTACCTGTTCCCTCATATATAGCAGCAATGGCCGCTCTTCTACCTGTTACCTCATATATAGCAGCAATGGCCACTCTTCTACCTGTTACCTCATATATAGCAGCTATGGCTGATCTTCTACCTGTTACCTCATATATAGCAGCAATGGCCACTCTTCTACCTGTTACCTCATATATAGCAGCTATGGCTGATCTTCTACCTGTTACCTCATATATAGCAGCAATGGCCGCTCTTCTACCTGTTACCTCATATATAGCAGCTATGGCCGATCTTCTACCTGTTACCTCATATATAGCAGCAATGGCCACTCTTCTACCTGTTCCCTCATATATAGCAGCAATGGCCGCTCTTCTACCTGTTACCTCATATATAGCAGCAATGGCCACTCTTCTACCTGTTACCTCATATATAGAAGCTATGGCCACTCTTCTACCTGTTACCTCATATATAGCAGCAATGGCCGCTCTTCTACCTGTTACCTCATATATAGCAGCTATGGCCGATCTTCTACCTGTTACCTCATATATAGCAGCAATGGCCACTCTTCTACCTGTTCCCTCATATATAGCAGCAATGGCCGCTCTTCTACCTGTTACCTCATATATAGCAGCAATGGCCACTCTTCTACCTGTTACCTCATATATAGCAGCTATGGCTGATCTTCTACCTGTTACCTCATATATAGCAGCAATGGCCACTCTTCTACCTGTTACCTCATATATAGCAGCTATGGCTGATCTTCTACCTGTTACCTCATATATAGCAGCAATGGCCACTCTCCTACCGGTTACCTCATATATAGCAGCTATGGCCGATCTTCTACCTGTTACCTCATATATAGCAGCAATGGCCACTCTTCTACCTGTTACCTCATATATAGCAGCAATGGCCACTCTTCTACCTGTTACCTCATATATAGGAGCTATGGCCGCTCTCCTACCTGCACCCTCATATATAGGAGCTATGGCCACTCTTCTACCTGTTACCTCATATATAGCAGCAATGGCCACTCTCTTACCTGTTACCTCATATATAGCAGCAATGGCCGATCTTCTACCTGTTACCTCATATGTAACAGCTATGGCCGATCTTCTACCTGTTACCTCATATATAGCAGCAATGGCTGCTCTCCTACCTGTTACCTCATATATACAAGCTATGGCCACTCTTCTACCTGTTACCTCATATATAGCAGCAATGGCCACTCTCCTACCTGTTACCTCATATATAGCAGCTATGGCCGATCTTCTACCTGTTACCTCATATATAGCAGCAATGGCCACTCTTCTACCTGTTACCTCATATATAGCAGCTATGGCCGATCTTCTAACTGTTACCTCATATATAGCAACAATGGCTGCTCTCCTACCTGTTACCTCATATATAGCAGCAATGGCCACTCTCCTACCTGTTACCTCATATATAGCAGCTATGGCCACTCTCCTACCGGTTACCTCATATATAGCAGCTATGGCCACTCTTCTACCTGTTACCTCATATATAGCAGCTATGGCCGATCTTCTACCTGTTACCTCATATATAGCAGCAATGGCCACTCTTCTACCTGTTACCTCATATATAGGAGCTATGGCCACTCTCCTACCGGTTACCTCATATATAGCAGCTATGGCCACTCTTCTACCTGTTACCTCATATATAGCAGCTATGGCCGATCTCCTACCGGTTACCTCATATATAGCAGCTATGGCCACTCTTCTACCTGTTACCTCATATATAGCAGCTATGGCCGCTCTCCTACCTGTTACCTCATATATACAAGCTATGGCCACTCTTCTACCTGTTACCTCATATATAGCAGCAATGGCCACTCTCCTACCTGTTACCTCATATATAGCAGCTATGGCCGATCTTCTACCTGTTACCTCATATAAAGCAGCAATGGCCACTCTTCTACCTGTTACCTCATATATAGCAGCAATGGCCACTCTTCTACCTGTTACCTCATATATAGGAGCTATGGCCGCTCTCCTACCTGCACCCTCATATATAGGAGCTATGGCTGCCCTCCTACCTGCTCCCTCATATATAGGAGCTATGGCCGCTCTTCTACCTGTTACCTCATATATAGCAGCAATGGCCGATCTTCTACCTGTTACCTCATATATAGCAGCAATGGCTGCTCTCCTACCTGTTACCTCATATATAGCAGCTATGGCCGATCTTCTACCTGTTACCTCATATATAGCAGCAATGGCCACTCTCCTACCTGTTACCTCATATATAGCAGCAATGGCCGATCTTCTACCTGTTACCTCATATATAGCAGCAATGGCCACTCTCCTACCTGTTACCTCATATATAGCAGCAATGGCCACTCTCCTACCTGTTACCTCATATATAGCAGCTATGGCCGATCTTCTACCTGTTACCTCATATATAGCAGCAATGGCCACTCTCCTACCTGTTACCTCATATATAGCAGCTATGGCCGATCTTCTACCTGTTACCTCATATATAGCAGCTATGGCCGATCTTCTACCTGTTACCTCATATATAGCAGCAATGGCCACTCTTCTACCTGTTACCTCATATATAGCAGCAATGGCCGCTCTTCTACCTGTTACCTCATATATAGCAGCAATGGCCACTCTTCTACCTGTTACCTCATATATAGCAGCTATGGCCGATCTTCTACCTGTTACCTCATATATAGCAGCAATGGCCACTCTTCTACCTGTTACCTCATATATAGCAGCAATGGCCACTCTCCTACCTGTTACCTCATATATAGCAGCTATGGCCGATCTTCTACCTGTTACCTCATATATAGCAGCAATGGCCACTCTTCTACCTGTTACCTCATATATAGGAGCTATGGCCACTCTCCTACCGGTTACCTCATATATAGCAGCAATGGCCACTCTTCTACCTGTTACCTCATATATAGCAGCAATGGCCACTCTTCTACCTGTTACCTCATATATAGGAGCTATGGCCACTCTCCTACCGGTTACCTCATATATAGGAGCTATGGCCACTCTCCTACCGGTTACCTCATATATAGCAGCTATGGCCGATCTTCTACCTGTTACCTCATATATAGCAGCAATGGCCACTCTTCTACCTGTTACCTCATATATAGGAGCTATGGCCGCTCTCCTACCTGTTACCTCATATATAGCAGCTATGGCTGCTCTCCTACCTGTTACCTCATATATAGGAGCTATGGCCGCTCTCCTACCTGCACCCTCATATATAGGAGCTATGGCCGCTCTCCTTCCTGCACCCTCATATATAGCAGCTATGGCCGATCTTCTACCTGTTACCTCATATATAGCAGCAATGGCCACTCTTCTACCTGTTACCTCATATATAGGAGCTATGGCCGCTCTCCTACCTGCACCCTCATATATAGGAGCTATGGCTGCCCTCCTACCTGCTCCCTCATATATAGGAGCTATGGCCGCTCTCCTTCCTGCACCCTCATATATAGGAGCTATGGCCACTCTCCTACCTGCACCCTCATATATAGGAGCTATGGCTGCTCTCCTACCTGCACCCTAATATATAGGAGCTATGACTGCTCTCCTACCTGCACCCTCATATATAGGAGCTATGGCCGCTCTCCTACCTGCACCCCAGGGCCGGACTGGCCATCGGACACTTCTGGCAAATGCCAGAGGGGCCGGTGCCAGAAGTGGGATGCTGCTGCTATCAGCGGCGCCAGGGCCGACTCCTCCCGTCAGCGCCGACTCGACCCCCCGATCGCCCGCCCCGCATTCAACTATTCCGGCGTCTATGATGCCGATACAGTTGAATGCAATGATGGAGGAGAAAGTGTCCGCTGTCGCTCCCTCTCCCATCATTCCCCGCTCTGCCTCGCCCTGGCGTCATATCATCGGGTACCTGCTGTGTGTCGGGCGGGCAGACTGCAGCTGCTGAGACCGGAGCCAGGAGCAGCACGGGGCATGAGGAGAGGTGAGTAGAGTGTTTTTTTTAAATATATATCAGTGAGTGATAACTGGATTGTGGGGCAATTGAGGGGGGCTGTATTACATTTTATGGGGGCTGTGCTATTTTACATTCAATGGGGCTGTGCTGTATAACATTCTATGGGGGCTGGCTGCAATACATTCTATGGGGGCTGTGCTGCATTACATTCTATGGGGGCTGGTTCTATTACATTCTATGGGGGCTGTGCTGTATTACATTCTATGGGGGCTGTGCTGTGTAATCTACAATGGAATGGTTCACAAATAAACGTATCCAGGTGTTAGAATGGCCAAGTCAAAGTCCAGACGTCAATCCAATCGAGAATCTGTGGAAAGAGCTGAAAACTGCTGTTCACAAACGATCTCCATCAAACCTCACTGAGCTCGAGCTGTTTTCAAAGGACGAATGGGCAAGAATTTCAGTCTCTCGATGTACAAAACTGATAGAGACATACCCCAAGAGACTTGCAGCTGTAATCGCAGCAAAAGGTGGCGCAACAAAGTATTAAGTTAAAGGGGCCGAATAATATTGCACGCCCGACTTTTCAGTTTTTGATTTTCCACAAAAATGTAAAATAACCAATAAATTTCGTTGAACTTCACAATTGTGTTCCACTTGTTGTTGATTCTTCACCAAAAAAGTACTTTTGGTATCTTTATGTTTGAAGCATGATATGTGAGAAAAGGTTGAAAAGTTCAAGGGAGCCGAATACTTTCTCATGGCACTGTATATACAGCATTCTATAATGCTGTAGATAAGCCCCTGGTGTGACCTGAAAGATAAGAAAAATCAGTTTTATTATACTCACCCGGGGGGCAGTCCGGTCCGAAGGGTGTCGCATGTCTGGGTCCGGCACCTCCCATCTTCTTATGATCGCTGCCCTCCTGTTGCTTCATCGCTCCCCGGCATTGCGCTCCTGTGCAGGCGTACTTTGTCTGTACAAGTACTGCAGTGCACAGGCGCCGGGCCTCTCTGACCTTTCCCGCCACCTGCGCACTGCAGTACTTTCCTCTGCACCGGACCGCCCCCCCTATCCCCCCCCCCCCCCCCCGTGAGTATAATAAAACTTATTTTCAGGTCGGACCGGGAGCTCATCCAGAGCATTATAGAATGCTGTATATAAGCCCTGAAAAGTGGTGGCCGCGTCTTATAGCGGCCAAAACTGCTGACAGGTTTACTTTAAGTCTCCTCTCAGTCTTCTTTTTTGCAAGCTAAACATTCCCAGATCCTTTAACCGTTCCCCGTAGGTCCTAGGTCCATATTTTCCATCGAGGTTCATTGGATTCTCGTTAAGCCACTGGCGCAGATTAACTATTTGCTAGTTTCTCAGCACTTGTTTAAAGGTCTTTTTAGATGGTTTTGATACAATCTGTATGGGACAAAAAAGATTTTTTGGGGTGGGCCCGTATGACCACCGACGGGATAGTACATCATAGTGGATCAGCCGCGCTCACGAGGGGAGCGTGGCCGATCGCGGCCGGGTGTCAGCTGCCTATCGCAGCTGACATCCGGCACTATGTGCTAGGAGCGGTCACGGACGGCCCCCGGCACATTAACCCCCGGCACACCACGATCAAACATGATTGCGGTGTGCCGGCGGTATTGGGAAGCATTGCGCAGGGAGGGGGCTCCCTGCGGGCTTCCCTGAGACCCCCGCAGCAACGCGATGTGATCGCGTTGCTGCGAGGGTCTCTTACCTCTCCTCCTGCAGCAGGCCCGGATCCAAAATGGCTGCGGCATCCGGGCCCTGCAGGGAGGAAGGTGGCTTACCAAAGCAGGCACCGTGAAGCCTGCAGTGCTGTAAGTCAGATCGCTGATCTGACAGAGTGCTGTGCAAACTGTCAGATCAGCGATCTGTGATGTCCCCCCCCCCCCCCCCCGGGACAAAGTAAAAAATAAATAACCATGGTACCGCTGAAAACGTCATCTTGTCCCGCAAAAATCGAGCTGCCATACAGCATCATCAGCAAAAAAATAAAAAAGTTATAGTCCTGAGAATAAAGCGATGCCAAAATAATTATTTTTTCTATAAAATAGTTTTTATCGTATAAAAGCGCCAAAACATAAAAAAATGATATAAATGAGATATCACTGTAATCGTACTGACCCAAAGAATAAAACTGCTTTATAAATTTTACCAAACGCGGAACGGTATAAACTCCTCCCCCAAAAGAAATTCATGAATAGCTGTTTTTTTATCATTCTGCCTCACAAAAATCGGAATAAAAAGAGATCAAAATATGTCACATGCCAGAAAATGTTACCAATAAAAACGTCAACTCGTCCTGCAAAAAAGAAGACCTCACATGACTCTGTGGACTCAAATATGGAAAAATTATAGCTCTCAAAATGTGGTAACGCAAAAAATATTTTTTTGCAATAAAAAGCGTCTTTCAGTGTGTGACGGTTGCCAATCATAAAAATCCGCTAAATAAATCGCTATAAAAGTAAATCAAACCCCCCTTCATCAACCCCTTAGTTAGGGTAAAATAAAAAAAAATTTATTTATTTCAATTTTCCCATTAGGGTTAGGGCTAGGGTTAGGGCTAGGGTTAGTGTTAGGGCTAGGGTTAGTGCTAGGGTTAGGGCTAGGGTTAGGGCTAGGGTTAGTGTTGGGGCTAGGGTTGGGGCTAGGGTTAGGGTTGGGGCTAGGGTTAAGGCTACAGTTAGGGTTGGGGCTAAAGTTAGGGTTAGAGTTTGAACTACATTTACAGTTGGGAATAGGGTTGGGATTAGGGTTAGGGGTGTGTCTGGGTTAGAGTTGTGGTTAGCGTTACCATTGGGATTAGGGTTAGGGGTGTGTTTGCATTAGGGTTTCAGTTATAATTGGGGGGTTTCCACTGTTTAGGCACATCAGGGGTCTCCAAACGCGACATGGCGTCCAATCTCAATTCCAGCCAATTCTGCGTTGAAAAAAGTAAAACAGTGCTCCTTCCCTTCCGAGCTCTCCCGTGTGCCCAAACAGTGGTTTACCCCAATATATGAGGTATCAGCGTACTCAGGACAAATTGGACAACTTTTGGGGTCCAATTTCTCCTGTTACTCTTGGGAAAATACAAAACTGGGGGCTAAAAAATAATTTTTGTGGGAAAAAAAGATTTTTTATTTGCACGGCTCTGCGTTATAAACTGTAGTGAAACACTTGGGGGTTCAAAGCTCTCAACACATCTAGATGAGTTCCTTAGGGGGTCTACTTTCCAAAATGGTGTCACTTGTGGGGGATTTCTACTGTTTAGGTACATTAGGGGCTCTGCAAACGCAATGTGACGCCTGCAGAACATTCCATCTAAGTCTGCATTCCAAATGGCACTCCTTCCCTTCCGAGCCCTCCCATGTGTCCAAACGGTGGTCCCCCCCCCCCCACATATCGGGTATCAGCGTACTCAGGACAAATTGGACAACAACTTTTGCGGTCCAATTTCTCCTGCTACCCTTGGGAAAATACAAAACTGGGGCTAAAAAATAATTTTTGTGGGAAAAAATTATTGCTTTATTTTTACGGCTCTGCATTATAAACTTCTGTGAAGCCCTTGGTGGGTCAAAGTGCTCACCACACATCTAGATAAGTTCCTTAGGGGGTCTACTTTCCAAAATGGTGTCACTTGTGGGGGGTTTCAATGTTTAGGCACATCAGTGGCTCTCCAAATGCAACATGGCTGTTGTGAATTCTGTGGCAGAGCTCCCTCCTGTGGTCACGAGTGGTACTGCGGCTTCTGAGTTTCCTTCCTCAGGTGATGTGGTGAAGTCGTTAGGTGCTGCTCTATTTAACTCCACCTAGTGCTTTGCTCCTGGCCTCCAGTCAATGTTCTAGTATTGGTCTTGCTTCCTCCTGGATCGTTCCTGTGGCCGTCTGCTCTGCATAAGCTAAGTTTTGCTTGTGTTATTTTTGTTTTGCTATTTTTTCTGTCCAGCTTGCTTAATTGGTTTTTCTTGCTTGCTGGAAGCTCTGGGACGCAGAGGGAGCACCTCCGTACCGTTAGTCGGTGCGGAGGGTCTTTTTGCCCCTCTGCGTGGTTGTTTGTAGGGTTTTGTGTTGACCGCAAAGTTATCTTTCCTATCTTCGGTCTGTTCAGTAAGTTGGGCCTCACTTTGCTAAATCTATTTCATCTCTGCGTTTGTATTTTCATCTCTACTCACAGTCATTATATGTGGGGGGCTGCCTTTTCCTTTGGGGTATTTCTCTGAGGCAAGGTAGGCTTGTTTTTCTATCTTAGGCCTAGCTAGTTTCTCAGGCTGTGCCGAGTTGCATAGGGAGCGTTAGGCGCAATCCACAGCTGCCTCTAGTGTGGTTGGATAGGATTAGAGATTGCGGTCAGCAGAGTTCCCACGTCTCAGAGCTTGTCCTATGTCTTTTGGTTATTGTCAGGTCACTTTGTGTGCTCTGAACTTCAAGGTCCATTGTGGTTCTGAATTACCTAATCATAACAGTACTGGAGGCCCAGAGTACTAATGCTTCTCAATAGAGGGAAAAAAGAAGTTCTGAGACCATTTTTTTTTTCTTTGCACTGTGTTTTGTGTTGTGAGTTCTGTTTTTGGGCTCCCTCTGGTGGTTACTGATGGTACTGGGTGACTTGTGTTCTCTGCGGTCTCTGGTGTCCACCTGTTCCATCAGGTTATGGGAGTTTCCTATTTAACCTGGCTTTTTTGTCATTTCCTCGCTGGCTATCAATGTAATCAGCGTGTCTTTTTACCTCTGCTCCCTGCGTCTGTTATCTTCAGGACAAGCTAAGTTTTGATTTTCCTGTTCCACGTTTTGCTTAATTTTTGTCTTAGTCCAGCTTGCAGATATGTGATTCCTTGCTGCTGGTTGCTCTAGTGGGCTGAAATTACTCCTCATGTTCCATGAGTTGGCACATGAGTTCAAGTAATTTCAGGATGGTTTTTTGAAGGGTTTTTTGCTGACCGCGCAGCTCACTTTTGTATCCTCTGCTATCTAGCTTTAGCGGGCCTCATTTTTGCTGATTCTATTTTCATAACTACGTATGTGCTTTCCTCTCATTTCACCGTTATTACATGTGGGGGGCTGCTATTTCTGTGGGGTGTTTCTCTGGAGGCAAGTGAGGTCTGTGTTTCTTCTAATAGGGGAAGTTAATCCTTCGGCTGGCGCGAGACGTCTAGGAATCATCGTAGGCACGTTCCCCGGCTACTGCTAGTTGTGTGTTTAGGTTCAGGATCGCGGTCAGCTCAGGTTCCATCACCCTAGAGCTTGTTTTGTTTTTGTGCTTGTCCTTTTGTGATCCCCTGCCATTGGGATCATGACAGTATAGCCGGCCTAAAAAAAATTGGTCATCGTTTTGGCTGAAGTAGGAGGAAAAGTAGTCTGAGGAAGTTTTTTTTTTTTTTTTTTTTTTCCCCTCCTCAGTGTTTGCTGCCTAGCCTTAATTGCAGCTTGGCTGCTTCTTTCCTCCTCTTAATCCTTGAATGGCTCTGACCTCAGCTGTTTATCATGGACGTCCAGAGTTTGGCTTCCAGCCTGAATAATCTTGCTGCTAAGGTTCAAAATATACAAGATTTTGTTGTACATACGCCTATGTCTGAACCTAGAATTCCTATCCCAGAGTTTTTTTCTGGAGATAGATCTAGTTTTCTGAATTTTAGGAACAATTGCAAGTTGTTTCTTTCCTTGAAATCTCGCTCCTCTGGAGACCCTGCTCAGCAGGTCAAGATTGTTATATCTTTCCTGCGGGGTGACCCTCAGAATTGGGCATTTGCATTGGCACCAGGGGATCCTGCGTTGCTCAATGTGGATGCATTTTTTCTGGCATTGGGTTTGCTCTATGAGGAACCTAACCTAGAGATTCAGGCTGAAAAAGCTTTATTGGCTCTCTCTCAGGGGCAAGATGAAGCAGAAATATATTGTCAGAAATTTCGGAAATGGTCGGTGCTTACTCAGTGGAATGAGTGCGCTCTGGCTGCAAAATTCAGAGATGGCCTTTCTGAGGCCATTAAAGATGTTATGGTGGGGTTCCCGGCGCCTACAGGTCTGAATGAGTCCATGACTATGGCTATTCAGATTGATCGGCGTTTACGGGAGCGCAAACCTGTGCACCATTTGGCGGTGTCTTCTGAACAGGCACCTGAGATAATGCAATGTGATAGAATTCAGTCCAGAAGTGAACGGCAAAATTATAGGCGGAAAAATGGATTGTGTTTTTATTGTGGTGATTCAGCTCATGTTATATCAGCATGCTCTAAACGCACAAAAAAGGTTGATAAGTCTGTTGCCATTGGTACTTTACAGTCTAAGTTCATTCTGTCTGTGACGCTGATTTGTTCATTATCATCCATTTCCGTCGATGCCTATGTGGATTCAGGCGCTGCCCTGAGTCTTATGGATTGGTCATTTGCCAATCACTGTGGGTTTAGTCTGGAACCTCTGGAAGTTCCTATTCCTTTGAAAGGAATTGACTCTACACCTTTGGCTATGAATAAACCTC
Source organism: Ranitomeya imitator (assembly GCF_032444005.1). Lineage (NCBI taxonomy): Eukaryota > Metazoa > Chordata > Amphibia > Anura > Dendrobatidae > Ranitomeya > Ranitomeya imitator. The sequence goes on along the minus strand of NC_091282.1, from coordinate 1,199,364,109 downwards.
AGTACTGGACACTAGGGTTGAGCGAAACGGGTCGTTCATTTTCAAAAGTCGCCGACTTTTGGCAAAGTCGGGTATCATGAAACCCGATCCGACCCCTGTGCGGGGTCGGCCATGCGGTACGCGACTTTCGCGCCAAAGTCGCGTTTCAATGACGCGAAAAGCGCCATTTCTCAGCCAATGAAGGTAAACGCAGAGTGTGGGCAGCGTGATGACATAGGTCCTGGTCCCCACCATCTTAGAGAAGGGCATTGCAGTGATTGGCTTGCTGTCCGCGGCGTCACAGGGGCTATAAAGGGGCGTTCCCACCGACCGCCATCTTACTGCTGCTGATCTGAGCTTAGGGAGAGGTTGCTGCCGCTTCGTCAGAAGCAGGGATAGCGTTAGGCAGGGTCCATTAACCACCAAACCGCTTGTGCTGTAGCGATTTCCACTGCCCAACACCACCTTCGGTGTGCAGGGATAGTGGAAGCTACATTTTTTTTTTTTCCTCAGCGCTGTAGCTCATTGGGCTGCCCTAGAAGGCTCCCTGATAGCTGCATTGCTGTGTGTACGCCGCTGTGCAAACCAACTGCTTTTTTCAAAGCACAAATCCTCTTGTTCCTTCCTTTCTGCACAGCTATCTTGTTTGTTTGTCCACACTTTTTATTTAATTTGTGCATCAGTTCACTCCTTATTGCTGCCTGCCATACCTGGCTGAGATTACTGCAGGGAGATAGTAATTGAAGGACAGTTCCTTTTTTTTTTTTTTTTTTTTTTGTGGGAGATTAAGATTGGCATTTCTGCTAGAGTGCCATCCCTGTCATCTCTCACTCAGTGGGCCCTAGAAAGCCTATTTTTTGTTTTATTTGTTTTCTAAATTCTCCCTGAAAAAATCATTTTATTTTATTTGGTTTCTAAATTATTCCTGAAAAAATCATTTTTTTTGTATTTTTTTTTCTAAAGTCTCCCTGAAAAAAAAAAAAAAAATCAAATCAGTGGGAGATTAATATTGCCCTTTCTGCTTGTGTGCCAGTCTTGACTCCTGGGTGTGCCATCTCTCTCTGTCCAATTGTGGGCCATAGAAAGCCTATTAATTTTTTTGCTTGATTTGGGTTCCAAAATCTACCTGAAAAAATCACTAAATCAATCAGTGGGAGATAAATATTGGCCTCTGGGCTTGTGTGCCACTCCTGACTCCTGTGTGCGTCCTCTCTCACTCAGTGGGCCCTACAAAGCCTAATTTTTTTTTATTTGTTTTCTAAATTCTCCCTGAAACAATCATTTTAATTTTATTTTGTTTCTAAATTCTTCCTGAAAAATTCATTTTTTTGTATTTTTTTTTCTAAAGTCTCCCTGAAAAAAAAAAAAATCAAATCAGTGGGAGATTAATATTGCCCTTTCTGCTTGGGTGCCAGTCTTGACTCCTGGGTGTGCCATCTCTCTCTCTCTCTCCAATTGTGGGCCATAGAAAGCCTATTTATTTTTTTGCTTGATTTGGGTTCCAAAATCTACCTGAAAAAATCACTAAATCAATCAGTGGGAGATAAATATTGGCCTCTGGGCTTGTGTGCCACTCATGACTCCTGTGTGCGTCATCTCTCACTCAGTGGGCCCTAGAAAGCCAATTTTTTGTTTTAATTGTTTTCTAAATTCTCCCTGAAAAAATCATTTTATTTTATTTTGTTTCTAAATTCTTCCTGAAAAATTCATTTTTTTGTATTTTTTTTTCTAAAGTCTCCCTGAAAAAAAAAAAAAATCAAATCAGTGGGAGATTAATATTGCCCTTTCTGCTTGTGTGCCAGTCTTGACTCCTGGGTGTGCCATCTCTCTCTCTCCAATTGTGGGCCATAGAAAGCCTATTAATTTTTTTGCTTGATTTGGGTTCCAAAATCTACCTGAAAAAATCACTAAATCAATCAGTGGGAGATAAATATTGGCCTCTGGGCTTGTGTGCCACTCCTGACTCCTGTGTGCGTCATCTCTCACTCAGTGGGCCCTAGAAAGCCTATTTTTTGTTTTATTTGTTTTCTAAATTCTCCCTGAAAAAATCATTTTATTTTATTTGGTTTCTAAATTATTCCTGAAAAAATCATTTTTTTTGTATTTTTTTTTTCTAAAGTCTCCCTGAAAAAAAAAAAAAATCAAATCAGTGGGAGATTAATATTGCCCTTTCTGCTTGTGTGCCAGTCTCGACTCCTGGGTGTGCCATCTCTCTCTCTCCAATTGTGGGCCATAGAAAGCCTATTAATTTTTTTGCTTGATTTGGGTTCCAAAATCTACCTAAAAAAATCACTAAATCAATCAGTGGGAGATAAATATTGGCCTCTGGGCTTGTGTGCCACTCCTGACTCCTGTGTGCGTCCTCTCTCACTCAGTGGGCCCTACAAAGCCTAATTTTTTTTTATTTGTTTTCTAAATTCTCCCTGAAACAATCATTTTAATTTTATTTTGTTTCTAAATTCTTCCTGAAAAATTCATTTTTTTGTATTTTTTTTTCTAAAGTCTCCCTGAAAAAAAAAAAAAATCAAATCAGTGGGAGATTAATATTGCCCTTTCTGCTTGTGTGCCAGTCTTGACTCCTGGGTGTGCCATCTCTCTCTCTCTCTCCAATTGTGGGCCATAGAAAGCCTATTTATTTTTTTGCTTGATTTGGGTTCCAAAATCTACCTGAAAAAATCACTAAATCAATCAGTGGGAGATAAATATTGGCCTCTGGGCTTGTGTGCCACTCATGACTCCTGTGTGCGTCATCTCTCACTCAGTGGGCCCTAGAAAGCCTATTTTTTGTTTTATTTGTTTTCTAAATTCTCCCTGAAAAAATCATTTTATTTTATTTGGTTTCTAAATTATTCCTGAAAAAATCATTTTTTTTGTATTTTTTTTTCCTAAAGTCTCCCTTGAAAAAAAAAAAAAAATCAAATCAGTGGGAGATTAATATTGCCCTTTCTGCTTGTGTGCCAGTCTTGACTCCTGGGTGTGCCATCTCTCTCTCTCCAATTGTGGGCCATAGAAAGCCTATTAATCTTTTTGCTTGATTTGGGTTCCAAAATCTACCTAAAAAAATCACTAAATCAATCAGTGGGAGATAAATATTGGCCTCTGGGCTTGTGTGCCACTCCTGACTCCTGTGTGCGTCCTCTCTCACTCAGTGGGCCCTACAAAGCCTAATTTTTTTTTATTTGTTTTCTAAATTCTCCCTGAAACAATCATTTTATTTTATTTTGTTTCTAAATTCTTCCTGAAAAATTCATTTTTTTGTATTTTTTTTTCTAAAGTCTCCCTGAAAAAAAAAAAAAATCAAATCAGTGGGAGATTAATATTGCCCTTTCTGCTTGTGTGCCAGTCTTGACTCCTGGGTGTGCCATCTCTCTCTCTCTCTCCAATTGTGGGCCATAGAAAGCCTATTTATTTTTTTGCTTGATTTGGGTTCCAAAATCTACCTGAAAAAATCACTAAATCAATCAGTGGGAGATAAATATTGGCCTCTGGGCTTGTGTGCCACTCCTGACTCCTGTGTGCGTCATCTCTCACTCAGTGGGCCCTAGAAAGCCTATTTTTTGTTTTATTTGTTTTCTAAATTCTCCCTGAAAAAATCATTTTATTTTATTTGGTTTCTAAATTATTCCTGAAAAAATCATTTTTTTTGTATTTTTTTTTTCTAAAGTCTCCCTGAAAAAAAAAAAAAAAATCAAATCAGTGGGAGATTAATATTGCCCTTTCTGCTTGTGTGCCAGTCTCGACTCCTGGGTGTGCCATCTCTCTCTCTCCAATTGTGGGCAATAGAAAGCCTATTAATTTTTTTGCTTGATTTGGGTTCCAAAATCTACCTAAAAAAATCACTAAATCAATCAGTGGGAGATAAATATTGGCCTCTGGGCTTGTGTGCCACTCCTGACTCCTGTGTGCGTCCTCTCTCACTCAGTGGGCCCTACAAAGCCTAATTTTTTTTTATTTGTTTTCTAAATTCTCCCTGAAACAATCATTTTATTTTATTTTGTTTCTAAATTCTTCCTGAAAAATTCATTTTTTTGTATTTTTTTTTTCTAAAGTCTCCCTGAAAAAAAAAAAAAAATCAAATCAGTGGGAGATTAATATTGCCCTTTCTGCTTGTGTGCCAGTCTTGACTCCTGGGTGTGCCATCTCTCTCTCCAATTGTGGGCCATAGAAAGCCTATTTATTTTTTTGCTTGATTTGGGTAACAAAATCTACCTGAAAAAATCACTAAATCAATCAGTGGGAGATAAATATTGGCCTCTGGGCTTGTGTGCCACTCCTGACTCCTGTGTGCGTCATCTCTCACTCAGTGGGCCCTAGAAAGCCTATTTTTTGTTTTATTTGTTTTCTAAATTCTCCCTGAAAAAATCATTTTATTTTATTTTATTTGGTTTCTAAATTATTCCTGAAAAAATCATTTTTTTGTATTTTTTTTTTCTAAAGTCTCCCTGAAAAAAAAAAAAAAAATCAAATCAGTGGGAGATTAATATTGCCCTTTCTGCTTGTGTGCCAGTCTTGACTCCTGGGTGTGCCATCTCTCTCTCTCCAATTGTGGGCCATAGAAAGCCTATTAATTTTTTTGCTTGATTTGGGTTCCAAAATCTACCTGAAAAAATCACTAAATCAATCAGTGGGAGATAAATATTGGCCTCTGGGCTTGTGTGCCACTCCTGACTCCTGTGTGCGTCCTCTCTCACTCAGTGGGCCCTACAAACCCTATTTTTTTTTTTATTTGTTTTCTAAATTCTGCCTGAAACAATCATTTTATTTTATTTTGTTTCTAATATCTTCCTGAAAAATTCATTTTTTTGTATTTTTTTTTCTAAAGTCTCCCTGAAAAAAAAAAAAAAAATCAAATCAGTGGGAGATTAATATTGCCCTTTCTGCTTGTGTGCCAGTCTTGACTCCTGGGTGTGCCATCTCTCTCTCTCTCTCTCCAATTGTGAGCCATAGAAAGCCTATTTATTTTTTTGCTTGATTTGGGTTCCAAAATCTACCTGAAAAAATCACTAAATCAATCAGTGGGAGATAAATATTGGCCTCTGGGCTTGTGTGCCACTCCTGACTCCTGTGTGCGTCCTCTCTCACTCAGTGGGCCATAGAAAGCCTATTTTTTTTTTATTTGTTTTCTAAATTCTCCCTGAAACAATCATTTCATTTTATTTGGTTTATAAATTCTTCCTTAAAAAATCATTTTTTTTTATTATTTTTTTTTTCTAAAGTCTCCCGGTTAAAAAACAAAAAAACAAATCAGTGGGAGATTAATATTTACATTTGCGCTTCAGTGACAGTCCTGCGTGTGTGGCATCTCTCTCATTTGTTGCCACCAACAACAGAGTGTGTAACATTGTGCCTGATTTTCGTTGTGGTCTCTCCCACCTGTAAAGGGGTAGCTAAATCATACTGAAGTTATAGCTCACCGTGTAAGTTGTGTGACAGCAACAAATACCGTTAGTTTGGTAACGTTTTTAAAACAATGAGGAAGTCTGGTGGAAGAGGTCGTGGCCGGGGGCGTTCATTGTCAGCTGGTAATGAGGGTAGTGGTAGTGGTGGAGCATCAGGTGGTCGTGGGAAAAAAAATATTGCACCTAAGTCTGGAGCTGTGGAGCCAGGTTCGTCGTCTGGCTACACAAGGCCTCGAACGCTCCCTTTTCTGGGAGTAGGAAAACCGCTTTTAAAGCCGGAGCAGCAAGAGCAAGTTTTGGCTTATCTTGCTGACTCAGCCTCTAGCTCTTTTGCCTCCTCTCGTGAAACTGGTAAAAGTAAAAGCAGCGCGTCGTTAGTGGATGTTCACGGTCAGGGACAAGTCGCTTCCTTGTCCTCTTCAGCAAAAACAACAACAGAGAAGAATGCAGCAGGCGACACAACGGGTTACTCCATGGAGCTCTTTACACATACCGTCCCTGGCTTAGAAAGTGAAGCAGTTAACAGTCCATGCCCATTACAAGTTGAATCTGACATGGAGTGCACTGATGCACAGCCACAGCCAGACTACTATGCTGGTCCTTTGACTCAGACCACAACATTGCCCTCGCAGGGTGCTGATCAAGAATCAGACCCTGATGAGACTATGTTGCCCCATCACGAACGCTATACCGACACGGTGACACAGACGAAGTTGCACACGAGCTACAAGAAGAGGTAATAGATGACCCAGTTCTTGACCCCGATTGGCAGCCATTGGGGGAACAGGGTGCAGGCGGCAGCAGTTCTGAAGCGGAGGAGGAGGGGCCGCAGCAGGCATCAACATCGCAACAGGTTCCATCTGCCGGGCCCGTATCTTGCCCAAAGCGCGTGGCAAAGTCAAAACCTGTTGGAGTACAGTGTGGCCATCCGGTTAAAGCTCAGTCTGCAATGCCTGAAAAGGTATCCGATGCTAGAAAGAGTGCAGTCTGGCATTTTTTTAAACAACATCCAATTGATCAGCGCAAAGTCATCTGTCAAAAATGTTCAACTACCTTAAGCAGAGGGCAGAATCTGAAAAGTCTCAATACAAGTTGCATGCATAGACATTTAACCACCATGCATTTGCAAGTTGCACTAACTACCAAACGTCCCTTAAGGTTGTAGCACCCTCGGCCAATGAAGCTAGTCATCAACGCAACATCCCTTCCGGCAGTGTAGGGCCACCATTTTCTGCACCACCTGCAGTATCTGTGCAGGTTTCTTTGCCAGGCCAAAGCAGTCAGGGTCAGGGAATCACCAGTTTCGTAGTAGGAAACACTGCATCTAGGGCACCGGCGGCAACAATACCATCTCCCACCGTCTCTCAGTCTGCCATGTCCACCGGCACCCCCGCTAGTTCCACGATCTCCAGCTCTCCAGTCCAGCTCACCCTACATGAGACTATGGTTAGAAAAAGGAAGTACTTAGCCTCGCATCCGCGTACACAGGGTTTGAACGCCCACATAGCTAGACTAATCTCGTTAGAGATGATGCCCTACCGGTTAGTTGAAAGCGAAGCTTTCAAAGCCCTGATGGACTACGCTGTACCACGCTACGAGCTACCCAGTCGACACTTTTTTTCCAGAAAAGCCATCCCAGCCCTCCACCAGCATGTTAAAGAGCGCATCGTCCATGCACTCAGGCAATCTGTGAGCACAAAGGTGCACCTGACAACAGATGCATGGACCAGTAGGCATGGCCAGGGACGTTACGTGTCCATCACGGCACACTGGGTAAATGTGGTGGATGCAGGGTCCACAGGGGACAGCAAGTTTGGGACAGTTCTGCCTAGCCCACGGTCTAGGAAACAGTTGGCTGTAGCCGTTCACACCCCCTCCTCCTCCTCCTCGTCCTCCTGCAGAAGCGAGACCTCGTCCACAGACCGCAGTCGCACAACCACTCCATCCGCAGCTGCCACTGTTGCACACCAGGTCTCCCATTATGGGGCAGCTACTGGCAAACGTCAGCAGGCTGTATTGGCTATGAAGTGTTTGGGCGACAACAGACACACCGCTGAAGTTCTGTCCGAGTTCTTGCAGAAAGAAACGCAGTCGTGGCTGGGCACTGTAGATCTTGAGGCAGGCAAGGTAGTGAGTGATAACGGAAGGAATTTCATGGCTGCCATCTCCCTTTCCCAACTGAAACACATTCCTTGCCTGGCTCACACCTTAAACCTGGTGGTGCAGTGCTTCCTGAAAAGTTATCCGGGGTTATCCGACCTGCTCCTCAAAGTGCGTGGACTTTGCTCACATATCCGCCGTTCGCCCGTACACTCCAGCCGTATGCAGACTTATCAGCGTTCTTTGAACCTTCCCCAGCATCGCCTAATCATAGACGTTGCAACAAGGTGGAACTCAACACTGCACATGCTTCAGAGACTGTGTGAACAGAGGCGGGCTGTTATGTTTTTGTGGGAGGATACACATACACGGGCAGGCAGTAGGATGGCAGACATGGAGTTGTCAGGTGTGCAGTGGTCGAAGATTCAAGACATGTGTCAAGTCCTTCAGTGTTTTGAGGAATGCACACGGCTGGTTAGTGCAGACAACGCCATAATAAGAATGAGCATCCCCCTAATGCGTCTGCTGATGCAAAGTTTGACGCACATAAAGGATCAGGCGTCTGCAGCTGAGGAAGAGGAAAGCCTTGATGACAGTCAGCCATTGTCTGGCCAGGGCAGTGTACAGGACGAGGTAGCGGGCGAACAGGAGGAGGAGGACGAGGAGGATGATGGGGATGATTATATTTTTAATGAGGAAGCTTTTCCGGGGCCAGTGGAAATTGTTGGCGCGGCAAGGCCGGGTTCTGGTTTATGGAGGGACACAAGTGACGTGGATTTGCCTGAAACTGCCCCTCAACCAAGCACAACCACAGATTTGAGAACTGGAACTTTGGGCCACATGGCGGATTATGCCTTACGTATCCTCAAAAGGGACACACGCATAACAAAAATGATGAACGATGACGATTACTGGTTGGCCTGCCTCCTTGATCCTCGCTATAAAGGCAAATTGCAAAATATTATGCCACATGAGAACTTGGAACTAATATTAGCAACCAAACAATCAACTCTTATTGACCGTTTGCTTCTGGCATTCCCTGCACACAGCGCCCGTGATCGTTCTAACACGAGCTGCAGGGGCCAGCAGACCAGAGGTGTTAGAGGGGCAGAAATCAGAAGTGGCGTTGGCCAGAGGGGTTTTCTGACCAGGTTGTGGAGTGATTTTGCTATGACCGCAGACAGGACAGGTACTGCAGCATCAATTCAAAGTGACAGGAGACAACATTTGTCCAGTATGGTTACTAACTATTTTTCATCCCTTATCGACGTTCTCCCTCAACCGTCATTCCCATTTGATTACTGGGCATCAAAATTAGGCACCTGGCCAGAATTGGCAGAATATGCATTGCAGGAGCTTGCTTGCCCGGCAGCTAGTGTCCTATCAGAAAGAGTATTCAGTGCTGCAGGTTCAATACTAACAGAAAAAAGGACTCGTCTGGCTACCCAAAATGTAGATGATCTAACCTTCATTAAAATGAACCACAACTGGATTTCGAAATCTTTTGCCCCACCTTGCCCGGCTGACACCTAGCTTTCCTATGTAAAGGTCTTGCCTGTGGACTATTCTGAACGACTTTTCCAATCTCGTAATTTGCAGCACCTGATTGTCCAGCATCCGACATGTTAACACCTCCCTAAATGGCCAAAGTCCCCACACGGGGCCGTGGTATCGCCACTTGGCGCCAGCACCCGTGAGAGTACTGTTTGTCTGAAGAGGTGGGTGTGCCCGCTTTTGGTCGACGGCACTGCCACTAGGTCCCTCATAGTACAATAAAGTGTCTGGCGGTGGTGGTGCGCACCCAACGTCAGACACACCGTTGTAATATGAGGGGCCCTGGGCCTGTACCGCCGGCCACAAGACTGTCCCCCCCCCCAGGTCAAACAGTGCTCTACCACTTGCAAAATTTTCTCTCACAGCTCCACCAATGTTTAGTCTATGCGCTGACATCCTTCAATGCCTGGCACTGTCAATACCATTGTATTGACATTTTTCTTATGTTAGGGCTTCGAAGCCTGTCTGCGGTCCCTCCTTCCACTAGGCCTCCACTGACCTGTCTACTGCTGCCCGTGTTCCCCTGGAACCAATTTTAAATTGCCTACAGCCAGCCCAATTTATTATGTTAGGGCTTCGAAGCCTGTCTGCGGTCCCTCCTTCCACTAGGCCTCCACTGACCTGTCTACTGCCGCCCGTGTTCCCCTGGAACCAATTTTAAATTGCCTACAGCCAGCCCAATTTATTATGTTAGGGCTTCGAAGCCTGTCTGCGGTCCCTCCTTCCACTAGGCCCCCACTGACCTGTCTACTGCCGCCCGTGTTCCCCTGGAACCAATTTTAAATTGCCTACAGCCAGCCCAATTTATTATGTTAGGGCTTCGAAGCCTGTCTGCGGTCCCTCCTTCCACTAGGCCTCCACTGACCTGTCTACTGCTGTCCGTGTTCCCCTGGAACCAATTGTAAATTGCCTACATCCCAATTTTTGTTATGTTAGGCCTTCGAAGCCTGTCTGCGGCCCGTTCTTTCCACTACTACTACACTGACCAGGCCACTGCTGCCCGTGTTCCCCTGGAACCAATTTTAAATTGCCTACAGCCAGCCCAATTTATTATGTTAGGGCTTCGAAGCCTGTCTGCGGTCCCTCCTTCCACTAGGCCTCCACTGACCTGTCTACTGCCGCCCGTGTTCCCCTGGAATCAATTTTAAATTGCCTACAGCCAGCACAATTTATTATGTTAGGGCTTCGAAGCCTGTCTGCGGTCCCTCCTTCCACTAGGCCTCCACTGACCTGTCTACTGCTGTCCGTGTTCCCCTGGAACCAATTGTAAATTGCCTACATCCCAATTTTTGTTATGTTAGGCCTTCGAAGCCTGTCTGCGGCCCGTTCTTTCCACTACTACTACACTGACCAGGCCACTGCTGCCCGTGTTCCCCTGGAACCAATTTTAAATTGCCTACAGCCAGCACAATTTATTATGTTAGGGCTTCGAAGCCTGTCTGCGGTCCCTCCTTCCACTAGGCCTCCACTGACCTGTCTACTGCTGTCCGTGTTCCCCTGGAACCAATTTTAAATTGCCTACAGCCAGCCCAATTTATTATGTTAGGGCTTCGAAGCCTGTCTGCGGTCCCTCCTTCCACTAGGCCTCCACTGACCTGTCTACTGCCGCCCGTGTTCCCCTGGAACCAATTTTAAATTGCCTACAGCCAGCCCAATTTATTATGTTAGGGCTTCGAAGCCTGTCTGCGGTCCCTCCTTCCACTAGGCCTCCACTGACCTGTCTACTGCTGCCCGTGTTCCCCTGGAACCAATTTTAAATTGCCTACAGCCAGCCCAATTTATTATGTTAGGGCTTCGAAGCCTGTCTGCGGTCCCTCCTTCCACTAGGCCTCCACTGACCTGTCTACTGCTGTCCGTGTTCCCCTGGAACCAATTGTAAAATGCCTACATCCCAATTTTTGTTTTGTTAGGCCTTCGAAGCCTGTCTGCGGCCCGTTCTTTCCACTACTACTACACTGACCAGGCCACTGCTGCCCGTGTTCCCCTGGAACCAATTTTAAATTGCCTACAGCCAGCCCAATTTATTATGTTAGGCCTTCAAAGCCTGTCTGCGGTCCCTCCTTCCACTAGGCCTCCACTGACCTGTCTACTGCTGCCCGTGTACCCCTTGAACCAACATCAGAAAATATAAAAATAAGTATTTTGCTTATAAAAAAGAAAATACTGGAGAGATATCAAATGCAGACATTTTAACATTAAAAACAAACACATACAACAAAAATCTGGTACAGTACTAAAAATGGCCACCAGCTACAATAACTTTCTCCTGCAAGTAGTTAACTGAAAGTTTTTTTCAATTTAAAACACAGATATGGCATCCACCGAGTGTTGTCCTGTCGCGTCTTCTTTATATTATTGCCAAGAAGATGCAAAACAATGAAAATAATAAAATCATTATTTACCAAAAAAATAGAGTAAGTCAAAACCACATTGCAAATAAACATTCATCACAAATAAAGAAGCAGGGCGCATCCGAGGGTGAGTATATACCTAATAAGAATATAATCACCCTCGGACGCGCCCTGCTTCTTTCCGACAGCCTTCCTTCCTAAGAATCAGCCCTTCCGTGGTGTAGAGAGAGGGTGTGTTACACTCCAAGGTGTTCCCCAGGTTGCCTTTCCTGAGCTTCGATCTTCATGCTCTCGTTTAGTAGTTGTCGGAAAGTAGGCTGCATTAGGCCTACAAATTGGGTATGGGGTGGAGAGAGATGGTGTGTTACACTCCAAGGTGTTCCCCAGGTTTCCTTGCCATTGCTTCGGTCTTCCGACTCTCGTTTAGTAGTTGTAGAAAACTACACTGCATTAGGCCTACAAAATGGGTATCGGGTGGAGAGAGATGGTGTGTTACACTCCAAGGTGTTCCCCAGGTTTCCTTGCCATTGCTTCAGTCTTCCGACTCTCGTTTAGTAGTTGAAGAAAACTACACTGCATTAGGCCTACAAAATGGGTATCGGGTGGAGAGAGATGGTGTGTTACACTCCAAGGTGTTCCCCAGGTTTCCTTGCCATTGCTTCGGTCTTCCGACTCTCGTTTAGTAGTTGTAGAAAACTACACTGCATTAGGCCTACAAATTGGGTATCGGGTGGAGAGAGATGGTGTGTTACACTCCAAGGTGTTCCCCAGGTTTTCTTGCCATTGCTTCGGTCTTCCGACTCTCGTTTAGTAGTTGTAGAAAACTACACTGCATTAGGCCTACAAAATGGGTATCGGGTGGAGAGAGATGGTGTGTTACACTCCAAGGTGTTCCCCAGGTTTCCTTGCCATTGCTTCGGTCTTCCGACTCTCGTTTAGTAGTTGTAGAAAACTACACTGCATTAGGCCTACAAAATGGGTATCGGGTGGAGAGAGATGGTGTGTTACACTCCAAGGTGTTCCCCAGGTTTCCTTGCCATTGCTTCGGTCTTCCGACTCTCGTTTAGTAGTTGTAGAAAACTACACTGCATTAGGCCTACAAATTGGGTATCGGGTGGAGAGGGATGGTGTGTTACACTCCAAGGTGTTCCCCAGGTTTCCTTGCCATTGCTTCGGTCTTCCGACTCTCGTTTAGTAGTTGTAGAAAACTACACTGCATTAGGCCTACAAAATGGGTATCGGGTGGAGAGAGATGGTGTGTTACACTCCAAGGTGTTCCCCAGGTTTCCTTGCCATTGCTTCGGTCTTCCGACTCTCGTTTAGTAGTTGTAGAAAACTACACTGCATTAGGCCTACAAATTGGGTATCGGGTGGAGAGAGATGGTGTGTTACACTCCAAGGTGTTCCCCAGGTTTCCTTGCCATTGCTTCGGTCTTCCGACTCTCGTTTAGTAGTTGTAGAAAACTACACTGCATTAGGCCTACAAAATGGGTATCGGGTGGAGAGAGATGGTGTGTTACACTCCAAGGTGTTCCCCAGGTTTCCTTGCCATTGCTTCGGTCTTCCGACTCTCGTTTAGTAGTTGTAGAAAATTACACTGCATTAGGCCTACAAATTGGGTATCGGGTGGAGAGAGATGGTGTGTTACACTCCAAGGTGTTCCCCAGGTTTCCTTGCCATTGCTTCGGTCTTCCGACTCTCGTTTAGTAGTTGTAGAAAACTACACTGCATTAGGCCTACAAAATGGGTATGGGGTGGAGAGAGATGGTGTGTTCCACTCCAAGGTGTTCTCCAGGTTGCCTTTCCTGAGCTTCTATCTTCAGGCTCTCGTTAAATTGTGGTTAAATGGAACAACTGCATTTGGCGTACTAGTTGGTTTGGGGCCTACTAACAGTGTCTGCCGCTCCTTGCTGTTCTCCTGGTTTCCTGTCCTGAAATTCCGTTTTCAGGCGCTCGTTAAGTAGTTGTTAATGTTAGACTGCATTTGGCCTACTAGTTGGGTTGGGGCCTACTATCGGTGTCTGCCACTCCTTGCTGTTCTCCTCCACTGAACAAAGCTGTGCCGCCTGTTTACTACGGTTGCCAATTTTGAACTGCATTTCGACTACTTACTGATTTGGGCCTACTCTCTGTGTCAGCCTCTCATTCCAGTTGTCCTCCACTGCAATGCCCCCTGGTTATTCCTGTGTTACCAATTTTGAACTGCATTTAGCCAACTTTATTCTTTGGGCCTATATCTGTGTTTCCTCCTCATCCTGCCCATTCCCCAGCCAGTGATAGATGAGTCTGCTGGTACATTGACCCATAACGCAACATTCCCCGTGCACGCTACACAACAACATTGTGACCCTGCTGAAAGTCAGGTTGCTCTTCCCGCATACCATACCACCTTACACGGGGACAAAGAGGAAGGTGCAGATGAAAGTGCAGGTTCCTTCATCAGGTGGGGGGAGGAATACTAGTTGGCGACGTCACTGGCACAGGGCCTCTCATAGTACGCAAAAGTGTTGCTGCCGGTGGGAGGCGCCCCCGCCGTGCAAACACACCGCTGTACTTTGAGGGGCCCTGTGCCAGTGCCAATGCCAACGAGTGGGCCCCCCCTGCTTGCTCAGGTTCACAGCACTTGCAAAGTTGAAATACTTACCTCTCCCTGCTCCACTGCCATGACGTGGTCCAGATTTCCTGGGCCCACTAATTACTTGAACCAGCCCTACCCACCACAACTTTAGCCAAATGACCCCCAATTTCAAATGCCTTCCAATTATTATAAGGTAAATTACGCTTGACAAGCTTCATTAAGAAGAATGGATGGTTTTGACATTAAAATGGGCACTCTAGGTGTTTTCCTGGCCCCCACTCACTGCCAACTATGCTGCCCCATTGACTTGCATTGGGTTTCGTGTTTCGGTCGATCTCGACTTTACGTCATAATCGGCCGATTTCACTCGACCCGACTTTTGAGATAGTCGGGTTTCGCGAAACCCGGCTCGACTCTAAAAAGGTCAAGGTCGCTCAACTTTACTGGACACAAGTGACCATGCGTATGACTCCCGTTCATCAGGAGGTGATTCGCTTCCTGGTACTGTATAATTTACATGATGTCTTAGTGCTTGTTCTGCCATGGTTACAAACTCATAACCCAGTCCTGGACTGGAAAACAATGTCTGTGTTAAGCTGGGGATGTCAGGGGGTTCATGATGATGCATCTCCGATTTCTATCGCTTCATCTACTCCTTCTGAGGTTCCGGTATTTTTGTCTGATTATCGGGAGGTTTTTGAGGAGCCTAAGCTCAGTTCGCTTCCTCCTCACAGGGATTGCGATTGTGCTATAGATTTGATTCCTGGCAGTAAATTCCCTAAAGGTCGTTTGTTCAATCTGTCAGTGCCAGAGCATACTGCTATGCGGAATTATGTTAAGGAGTCCTTGGAAAAGGGACATATCCGTCCATCTTCGTCCCCTTTGGGAGCAGGTTTTTTTTTGTGGCCAAAAAAGATGGTTCCTTGAGGCCTTGCATAGATTATCGTCTTTTGAATAAGATTACAGTCAAATATCAGTATCCTTTGCCATTGTTGACTGATTTGTTCGCTCGCATTAAGGGGGCTAAATGGTTCACTAAGATTGATCTTCAGGGTGCGTATAATCTTGTGCGGATAAGGCAGGGTGATGAGTGGAAAACCGCACTTAATACGCCTGAGGGCCATTTCGAGTATTTGGTGATGCCTTTTGAACTTTTTAATGCTCCTTCTGTCTTCCAGTCTTTTATGCACGATATTTTCCGTGAATATCTGGATAAATTTATTATCGTGTATTTGGATGATGTTTTGTTTTTTTCTGATGACTGGGAGTCTCATGTTCAGCAGGTCAGGAAGGTGTTTCAGGTCCTGCGGGCCAATTCTTTGCTTGTAAAAGGTTCTAAATGTCTCTTTGGAGTCCAGAAGATTTCTTTTTTGGGGTATATTTTTTCCCCTTCTACTATTGAGATGGATCCCGTCAAGGTTCAGGCTATTTGTGACTGGACGCAGCCTACATCTCTTAAGAGTCTACAGAAGTTCTTAGGCTTTGCTAATTTTTATCGTCGCTTCATAACTAATTTTTCTAGTGTTGTTAAGCCTTTGACGGATTTGACTAAAAAGGGTGCTGATGTTACTGATTGGTCTCCTGCGGCTGTGGAGGCCTTTCAGGAACTTAAGCGCCGGTTTTCTTCTGCTCCTGTGTTGCATCAGCCAGATACGTCGCTCCCTTTTCAGGTTGAGGTTGATGCTTCCGAGATCGGAGCGGGGGCGGTTTTGTCACAGAGAAGCTCCGATGGCTCAGTGATGAAGCCATGTGCGTTCTTTTCTAGAAAATTTTCGCCCGCTGAACAGAATTATGATGTTGGTAATCGGGAGCTTTTGGCCATGAAGTGGGCATTTGAGGAGTGGCGTCATTGGCTTGAGGGTGCTAGACATCGTGTGGTGGTCTTGACTGATCACAAAAATCTGATGTACCTTGAGTCTGCCAAGCGTCTGAATCCTAGACAGGCTCGTTGGTCACTGTTTTTCTCCCGTTTCAATTTTGTGGTTTCATACCTGCCAGGTTCAAAGAATGTGAAGGCGGATGCTCTTTCTAGGAGTTATGTGCCTGACTCCCCTGGAAATTCTGAGCCCACTGGTATCCTTAGGGATGGGGTGATTTTGTCGGCTGTCTCCCCAGACTTGCGACGTGCTTTGCAGGAGTTTCAGGCGGATAAACCTGATCGTTGTCCGCCGGAAAGACTGTTTGTTCCGGATAATTGGACCAGTAGAGTCATCTCCGAGGTCCATTCTTCTGTGTTGGCAGGTCATCCTGGAATATTTGGTACTAGAGACTTGGTGGCCAGGTCTTTTTGGTGGCCTTCCTTGTCGAAGGATGTGCGTTCTTTCGTGCAGTCTTGTGGAGTTTGCGCTCGGGCTAAGCCTTGCTGTTCTCGGGCCAGTGGATTGTTGTCACCTTTGCCTATCCCGAAGAGGCCTTGGACGCACATTTCCATGGACTTTATTTCGGATCTCCCTGTCTCTCAAAAAATGTCCGTCATATGGGTTGTGTGTGACCGCTTTTCTAAGATGGTTCATCTGGTACCCTTGCCTAAGTTACCTTCCTCCTCTGAGTTGGTCCCTCTGTTTTTTCAAAACGTGGTCCGTTTGCATGGCATTCCGGAGAACATCGTTTCTGACAGGGGATCCCAGTTTGTGTCTAGATTTTGGCGGACGTTCTGTGCTAAGATGGGCATTGATTTGTCCTTTTCGTCTGCATTCCATCCCCTGACGAATGGCCAGACGGAACGAACTAATCAGACTTTAGAAACTTATTTAAGGTGTTTTGTTTCTGCTGATCAAGATGACTGGGTTTCCTTTTTGCCGCTTGCCGAGTTTGCCCTCAATAATCGGGCTAGTTCTGCTACCTTGGTTTCTCCTTTCTTTTGTAATTCGGGGTTTCATCCTCGTTTTTCCTCTGGTCAGGTGGAGCCTTCTGCTTGTCCTGGAGTGGACATGGTGGTGGATAGGTTGCATCGGATTTGGAGTCATGTGGTGGACAATTTGAAGTTGTCCCAGGAGAGGGCTCAGCAGTTTGCTAATCGCCGTCGCCGCGTGGGTCCTCAACTTCTTGTTGGGGACTTGGTGTGGTTGTCTTCTCGTTTTGTTCCTATGAAGGTCTCTTCTCCTAAGTTCAAGCCTCGGTTCATCGGTCCCTATAGGATCTTGGAAATTCTTAACCCTGTGTCGTTTCGTTTGGATCTCCCGGCATCGTTTGCTATTCATAATGTGTTCCATCGGTCGTTGTTGCGGAAGTATGAGGTACCTGTTGTTCCTTCGCTTGAGCCTCCTGCTCCAGTGCTGGTGGAGGGTGAATTGGCTTTTTTGTCATTTCCTCGCCGGCTATCAATGTAATCAGCGTGTCTTTTTACCTCTGCTCCCTGCGTCTGTTATCTTCAGGACAAGCTAAGTTTTGATTTTCCTGTTCCACGTTTTGCTTAATTTTTGTCTTAGTCCAGCTTGCAGATATGTGATTCCTTGCTGCTGGTTGTTCTAGTGGGCTGAAATTACTCCTCATGTTCCATGAGTTGGCACATGAGTTCAAGTAATTTCAGGATGGTTTTTTGAAGGGTTTTTCGCTGACCGCGCAGTTCACTTTTGTATCCTCTGCTATCTAGCTTTAGCGGGCCTCATTTTTGCTGATTCTATTTTCATAACTACGTATGTGCTTTCCTCTCATTTCACCGTTATTACATGTGGGGGGCTGCTATTTCTGTGGGGTGTTTCTCTGGAGGCAAGTGAGGTCTGTGTTTCTTCTAATAGGGGAAGTTAATCCTTCGGCTGGCGCGAGACGTCTAGGAATCATCGTAGGCACGTTCCCCGGCTACTGCTAGTTGTGTGTTTAGGTTCAGGATCGCGGTCAGCTCAGGTTCCATCACCCTAGAGCTTGTTTTGTTTTTGTGCTTGTCCTTTTGTGATCCCCTGCCATTGGGATCATGACAGTTTTGCCTTTTTTTTCCCCTAGACATTTGGGTGGTTCAGGACACAGGTGTAGTGATGGACATTAAAGGTCTGTCTTCATGTGTGGATCATCTCACTGCAAGAGTACAAAATATTCAAGACTTTGTGGTTCAGAATTCTATGTTAGAACCAAGAATTCCTATTCCTGATTTGTTTTCTGGAGATAGAGCAAAATTTCTGAGTTTCAAAAATAATTGTAAACTGTTTCTGGCTTTGAAACCTCGCTCCTCTGGTGACCCAGTTCAACAAGGTAGGATCATTATTTCTTTATTACGTGGCGACCCTCAAGACTGGGCATTTTCCCTTGCGCCAGGAGATCCTGCATTATGTAATATTGATGCGTCTTTCCTGGCGCTCGGATTGCTGTACGATGAACCTAATTCGGTGGATCAGGCAGAGAAAAATTTGCTGGCTCTGTGTCAGGGTCAGGATGAGATAGAGATTTATTGTCAGAAGTTTAGAAAGTGGTCAGTGCTCACTCAATGGAATGAAGGTGCGCTGGCAGCTATTTTCAGAAAGGGTCTCTCTGAAGCCCTTAAGGATGTCATGGTGGGATTTCCCATGCCTGCTGGTCTGAATGAGTCTATGTCTTTGGCCATTCAGATCGGTCGACGCTTGCGTGAGCGTAAATCTGTGCACCATTTGGCATTATTATCCGAGCATAAATCTGAGCCTATGCAGTGTGATAGGACTTTGACCAGGGTTGAACGGCAAGAACACAGACGTCAGAATGGGCTGTGTTTCTACTGTGGTGATTCCACTCATGCTATCTCCGATTGTCCTAAGCGCACTAAGCGGTTCGCTAGGTCTGCCACCATTGGCACAGTACAGTCAAAATTTCTTTTGTCCGTTACTTTGATCTGCTCTTTGTCATCTTATTCTGTCATGGCATTTGTGGATTCAGGCGCTGCCCTGAATTTGATGGACTTGGAGTATGCTAGGCGCTGTGGGTTTTTCTTGGAGCCCTTGCAGTGTCCTATTCCATTGAGAGGAATTGATGCTACGCCTTTGGCCAAGAATAAGCCTCAGTACTGGACCCAGCTGACCATGTGCATGGCTCCTGCACATCAGGAGGATATTCGCTTTCTGGTGTTGCATAATCTGCATGATGTGGTCGTGTTGGGGTTGCCATGGCTACAAGTCCATAACCCAGTATTAGATTGGAAATCAATGTCTGTCTCCAGCTGGGGTTGTCAGGGGGTACATGGTGATGTCCCATTTCTGTCTATTTCGTCATCCACCCCTTCTGAGGTCCCAGAGTTCTTGTCTGATTACCGGGATGTATTTGATGAGCCCAAGTCCAATGCCCTACCTCCGCATAGGGATTGTGATTGTGCTATAGATTTGATTCCTGGTAGTAAGTTTCCTAAAGGTCGACTGTTTAATTTATCTGTACCTGAGCACGCCGCTATGCGGAGTTACGTGAAGGAGTCCTTGGAGAAGGGTCATATTCGCCCGTCATCGTCGCCATTGGGAGCGGGGTTCTTTTTTGTGGCCAAGAAGGATGGTTCGCTGAGACCTTGTATAGATTACCGCCTTCTAAATAAAATCACGGTCAAATTTCAGTACCCCTTGTCGCTGCTATCTGATTTGTTTGCTCGGATCAAGGGGGCTAGTTGGTTCACCAAGATAGATCTTCGTGGTGCGTATAATCTTGTGCGTATTAAGCGGGGCGATGAATGGAAAACTGCATTTAATATGCCCGAGGGCCATTTTGAGTACCTAGTTATGCCTTTCGGACTTGCCAATGCTCCATCGGTGTTTCAGTCCTTTATGCATGACATCTTCCGAGAGTACCTGGATAAATTCCTGATTGTATACTTGGATGATATTTTGGTCTTCTCGGATGATTGGGAGTCTCATGTGAAGCAGGTCAGAATGGTGTTCCAGGTCCTGCGTGCTAATTCTTTGTTTGTGAAGGGATCAAAGTGTCTCTTTGGTGTTCAGAAGGTTTCATTTTTAGGGTTCATTTTTTCCCCTTCTACAATCGAGATGGACCCTGTTAAGGTCCAGGCCATCTATGATTGGACTCAGCCGACATCTCTGAAGAGTCTGCAAAAGTTCCTGGGCTCTGCTAATTTGTATCGTCGCTTCATCTGTAATTTTTCTAGTATTGCTAAACCATTGACCGATTTGACCAAGAAGGGTGCTGATGTGGTCAATTGGTCTTCTGCTGCTGTGGAAGCTTTTCAAGAGTTAAAGCGTTGCTTTTCTTCTGCCCCTGTGTTGTGTCAACCAGATGTTTCGCTTCCGTTCCAGGTCGAGGTTGATGCTTCTGAAATTGGAGCGGGGGCTGTTTTGTCGCAGAGAAGTTCTGATTGCTCGGTGATGAAACCATGCGCCTTCGTTTCCAGGAAGTTTTCGCCTGCTGAGCGAAATTATGATGTTGGCAATCGAGAGTTGCTGGCCATGAAGTGAGCATTCGAGGAGTGGCGTCATTGGCTTGAAGGAGCTAAGCATCGCGTGGTGGTCTTGACTGATCACAAGAACTTGACTTATCTCGAGTCTGCCAAACGGTTGAATCCTAGACAGGCTCGTTGGTCGCTGTTTTTCTCCCGTTTTGACTTTGTGGTTTCGTACCTTCCGGGCTCTAAAAATGTGAAGGCGGATGCCCTGTCTAGGAGTTTTGTGCCCGACTCTCCGGGTTTGTCTGAGCCGGCGGGTATCCTCAAGGAGGGAGTAATTTTGTCTGCCATCTCCCCTGATTTGCGGCAGGTGCTGCAAAAATTTCAGGCTAATAAACCTGATCGTTGCCCAGCGGAGAAACTGTTTGTCCCTGATAGGTGGACGAATAAAGTTATCTCTGAGGTTCATTGTTCGGTGTTGGCTGGTCATCCTGGAATCTTTGGTACCAGAGATTTAGTGGCTAGATCATTTTGGTGGCCGTCTCTGTTGCGGGATGTGCGTTCTTTTGTGCAGTCCTGTGGGATTTGTGCTCGGGCTAAGCCCTGCTGTTCTCGTGCCAGTGGGTTTCTTTTGCCCTTGCCGGTCCCGAAGAGGCCTTGGACACATATCTCTATGGATTTTATTTCGGATCTCCCCGTCTCTCAAAAAATGTCGGTCATTTGGGTGGTTTGTGATCGCTTCTCTAAGATGATCCATTTGGTACCCTTGTCTAAATTACCTTCCTCCTCTGATTTGGTGCCATTGTTCTCCCAGCATGTGGTTCGTTTACATGGCATTCCAGAGAACATCGTTTCTGACAGAGGTTCCCAGTTTGTTTCGAGGTTTTGGCGAGCTTTTTGTGCTAGGATGGGCATTGATTTGTCTTTTTCCTCGGCTTTCCATCCTCAGACTAATGGCCAGACCGAACGAACCAATCAGACCTTGGAAACATATCTGAGATGCTTTGTTTCTGCTGATCAGGATGATTGGGTGTCCTTCTTGCCTTTGGCTGAGTTCGCCCTTAATAATCGGGCCAGCTCGGCTACCTTGGTTTTGCCGTTTTTCTGCAACTCTGGGTTCCATCCTCGTTTCTCTTCAGGGCAGGTTGAGTCTTCAGACTGTCCTGGTGTGGATACGGTGGTGGACAGGTTACAGCAGATTTGGACTCATGTAGTGGACAATTTGACCTTGTCCCAGGAGAAGGCTCAACGTTTCGCTAATCGCAGACGCTGTGTGGGTCCCCGACTTCGTGTTGGGGATTTGGTTTGGTTGTCATCTCGTCATATTCCTATGAAGGTTTCCTCTCCTAAGTTTGACCTCGTTTTATTGGTCCGTATAGGATTTCTGAGGTTCTTAATCCTGTGTCTTTTCGTTTGACCCTTCCAGATTCTTTTTCCATCCATAACGTATTCCATAGGTCATTGTTGCGGAGATACCTGGCACCTATGGTTCCATCTGTTGATCCTCCTGCCACGGTTTTGGTGGAGGGGGAGTTGGAGAATATTGTGGAGAATAGGGTTGAGCGAAACGGGTCGAACATTTTCAAAAGTCGCCGACTTTTGACAAAGTCGGGTTTCATGAAACCCGATCCGACCCCTGTGCGGGGTCGGCCATGCGGTACGCGACTTTCGCGCCAAAGTCGCGTTTCAATGACGCGAAAAGCGCCATTTCTCAGCCAATGAAGGTAAACGCAGAGTGTGGGCAGTGTGATGACATAGGTCCTGGTCCCCACCATCTTAGAGAAGGGCATTGCAGTGATTGGCTTGCTGTCCGCGGCGTCACAGGGGCTATAAAGGGGCGTTCCCGCCGACCGCCATGTTACTGCTGCTGATCTGAGCTTAGGGAGAGGTTGCTGCCGCTTCGTCAGAAGCAGGAATAGCGTTAGGCAGGGTCCATTAACCACCAAACCGCTTGTGCTGTAGCGATTTGCACTGTCCAACACCACCTTCGGTGTGCAGGGATAGTGGAAGCTACATTTTTTTTTTTTTTCTCAGCGCTGTAGCTCATTGGGCTGCCCTAGAAGGCTCCCTGATAGCTGCATTGCTGTGTGTACGCCGCTGTGCAAACCAACTGCTTTTTTCAAAGCACAAATCCTCTTGTTCCTTCCTTTCTGCACAGCTATCTTGTTTGTTTGTCCACACTTTTTATTTAATTTGTGCATCAGTCCACTCCTTATTGCTGCCTGCCATACCTGGCTGAGATTACTGCAGGGAGATTAAGATTGCCATTTCTGCTAGAGTGCCATCCCTGTCTGTGTCATCTCTCACTCAGTGGGCCATAGAAAGCCTATTTATTTTTTTGCTTGATTTGGGTTCTAAAATCTACCTGAAAAAATCACTACATCAATCAGTGGGAGAAAAATATTGGCCTCAGGGCTTGTGTGCCACTCCTTACTCCTGTGTGTGCCATCTCTCACTCAGTGGGCCATAGAAAGCCTATTTATTTTTTTGCTTGATTTGGGTTCCAAAATCTACCTGAAAAAATCACAACATCAATCAGTGGGAGAAAAATATTGGCCTCAGGGCTTGTGTGCCACTCCTGACTCCTGTGTGTGCCATCTCTCACTCAGTGGGCCATAGAAAGCCTATTAATTTTTTTGCTTGATTTGGGTTCTAAATTCTACCTGAAAAAATCAATAAATCAATCAGTGGGAGATTAATATTGGCCTTTGGGCTTTTGTGCCAGTCCTAAGCGTGCCATCTCTCTCTCTCAGATAGTGGGCCATAGAAAGCCTATTTATTATTTTTTTTATTGGGTTTATAAATTTTCCCTGGAAAAAAAAAAAAAAGTGGGAGATTAATTTTGGCCTCTGGGCTTGTGTGCCAGTCCTGAGCGTGCCATCTCTCTCACAAATAGTGGGTCATAGAAAGCCTATTTATTTTTTTGGTTGATTTGGGTTCTAAATTCTACCTGAAAAAATCAATAAATCAATCAGTGGGAGATAAATATTGGCCTCTGGGCTTGTGTGCCACTCCTGACTCCTGTGTGCGTCCTCTCTCACTCAGTGGGCCCTAGAAAGCCTATTTTTTGTTTTATTTGTTTTCTAAATTCTCCCTGAAAAAATCATTTTATTTTATTTGGTTTCTAAATTATTCCTGAAAAAATCATTTTTTTTAATTTATTTTTTCTAAAGTCTCCCTGAAAAAAAAAAAAAAATCAAATCAGTGGGAGATTAATATTGCCCTTTCTGCTTGTGTGCCAGTCTTGACTCCTGGGTGTGCCATCTCTCTCTCTCCAATTGTGGGCCATAGAAAGCCTATTAATTTTTTTGCTTGATTTGGGTTCCAAAATCTACCTGAAAAAATCACTAAATCAATCAGTGGGAGAAAAATATTGGCCTCTGGGCTTGTGTGCCACTCCTGACTCCTGTGTGCGTCCTCTCTCACTCAGTGGGCCCTACAAAGCCTATTTTCTTTTTATTTGTTTTCTAAATTCTCCCTGAAACAATCATTTTATTTTATTTGGTTTCTAAATTCTTCCTGAAAAATTCATTTTTTTGTATTTTTTTTTCTAAAGTCTCCCTGAAAAAAAAAATAAAAAATCAGATCAGTGGGAGATTAATATTGCCTTTTCTGCTTGTGTGCCAGTCTTGACTCCTGGGTGTGCCATCTCTCTCTCTCCAATTGTGGGCCATAGAAAGCCTATTAATTTTTTTGCTTGATTTGGGTTCCAAAATCTACCTGAAAAAATCACTAAATCAATCAGTGGGAGATAAATATTGGCCTCTGGGCTTGTGTGCCACTCCTGACTCCTGTGTGCGTCCTCTCTCACTCAGTGGGCCCTACAAAGCCTATTTTTTTTTTTTATTTGTTTTCTAAATTCTCCCTGAAACAATCATTTTATTTTATTTGGTTTCTAAATTCTTCCTGAAAAATTCATTTTTTTGTATTTTTTTTTCTAAAGTCTCCCTGAAAAAAAAAAAAAATCAAATCAGTGGGAGATTAATATTGCCTTTTCTGCTTGTGTGCCAGTCTTGACTCCTGGGTGTGCCATCTCTCTCTCTCCAATTGTGGGCCATAGAAAGCCTATTAATTAAAATCTACCTGAAAAAATCACTAAATCAATCAGTGGGAGATAAATATTGGCCTCTGGGCTTGTGTGCCACTCCTGACTCCTGTGTGCGTCCTCTCTCACTCAGTGGGCCATAGAAAGCCTATTTTTTTTTATTTGTTTTCTAAATTCTCCCTGAAACAATCATTTTACTTTATTTGGTTTCTAAATTCTTCCTGAAAAATTCATTTTTTTGTATTTTTTTTTTCTAAAGTCTCCCTGAAAAAAAAAAAAAATCAAATCAGTGGGAGATTAATATTGCCCTTTCTGCTTGTGTGCCAGTCTTGACTCCTGGGTGTGCCATCTCTCTCTCTCCAATTGTGAGCCATAGAAAGCCTATTAATTTTTTTGCTTGATTTGGGTTCCAAAATCTACCTGAAAAAATCACTAAATCAATCAGTGGGAGAAAAATATTGGCCTCTGGGCTTGTGTGCCACTCCTGACTCCTGTGTGCGTCCTCTCTCACTCAGTGGGCCATAGAAAGCCTATTTTTTTTTTATTTGTTTTCTAAATTCTCCCTGAAACAATCATTTCATTTTATTTGGTTTATAAATTCTTCCTTAAAAAATCATTTTTTTTTATTATTTTTTTTTTTCTAAAGTCTCCCTTTTAAAAAAAAAAAAAAATCAGTGGGAGATTAATATTTACATTTGCGCTTCAGTGACAGTCCTGCGTGTGTGGCATCTCTCTCATTTGTTGCCACCAACAACAGAGTGTGTAACATTGTGCCTGATTTTCGTTGTGGTCTCACCCACCTGTAAAGGGGTAGCTAAATCATACTGAAGTTATAGCTCACCGTGTAAGTTGTGTGACAGCAACAAATACCGTTAGTTTGGTAACGTTTTTAAAACAATGAGGAAGTCTGGTGGAAGAGGTCGTGGCCGGGGGCGTTCATTGTCAGCTGGTAATGAGGGTAGTGGTAGTGGTGGAGCATCAGGTGGTCGTGGGAAAAAAAATATTGCACCTAAGTCTGGAGCTGTGGAGCCAGGTTCGTCGTCTGGCTACACAAGGCCTCGAACGCTCCCTTTTCTGGGAGTAGGAAAACCGCTTTTAAAGCCGGAGCAGCAAGAGCAAGTTTTGGCTTATCTTGCTGACTGAGCCTCTAGCTCCTTTGCCTCCTCTCGTGAAACTGGTAAAAGTAAAAGCAGCGCGTCGTTAGTGGATGTTCACGGTCAGGGACAAGTCGCTTCCTTGTCCTCTTCAGCAAAAACAACAACAGAGAAGAATGCAGCAGGCGACACAACGGGTTACTCCATGGAGCTCTTTACACATACCGTCCCTGGCTTAGAAAGTGAAGCAGTTAACAGTCCATGCCCATTACAAGTTGAATCTGACATGGAGTGCACTGATGCACAGCCACAGCCAGACTAATATGCTACTGGCGGTGGTGGTGCGCACCCAACGTCAGACACACCGTTGTAATATGAGGGGCCCTGGGCCTGTACCGCCGGCCACAAGACAGTCCCCCCCCCCAGGTCAAACAGTGCTCTACCACTTGCAAAATTTTCTCTCACAGCTCCACCAATGTTTAGTCTATGCGCTGACATCCTTCAATGCCTGGCACTGTCAATACCATTGTATTGACATTTTTCTTATGTTAGGCCTTCGAAGCCTGTCTGCGGTCACTCCTTCCACTAGGCCTCCACTGACCTGTCTACTGCTGCCCGTGTTCCCCTGGAACCAATTTTAAATTGCCTACAGCCAGCCCAATTTATTATGTTAGGGCTTCGAAGCCTGTCTGCGGTCCCTCCTTCCACTAGGCCTCCACTGACCTGTCTACTGCCGCCCGTGTTCCCCTGGAACCAATTTTAAATTGCCTACAGCCAGCCCAATTTATTATGTTAGGGCTTCGAAGCCTGTCTGCGGTCCCTCCTTCCACTAGGCCTCCACTGACCTGTCTACTGCTGCCCGTGTTCCCCTGGAACCAATTTTAAATTGCCTACAGCCAGCCCAATTTATTATGTTAGGGCTTTGAAGCCTGTCTGCGGTCCCTCCTTCCACTAGGCCTCCACTGACCTGTCTACTGCTGCCCGTGTTCCCCTGGAACCAATTTTAAATTGCCTACAGCCAGCCCAATTTATTATGTTAGGGCTTCGAAGCCTGTCTGCGGTCCCTCCTTCCACTAGGCCTCCACTGACCTGTCTACTGCCGCCCGTGTTCCCCTGGAACCAATTTTAAATTGCCTACAGCCAGCCCAATTTATTATGTTAGGGCTTTGAAGCCTGTCTGCGGTCCCTCCTTCCACTAGGCCTCCACTGACCTGTCTACTGCTGCGCGTGTTCCCCTGGAACCAATTTTAAATTGCCTACAGCCAGCCCAATTTATTATGTTAGGGCTTCGAAGCCTGTCTGCGGTCCCTCCTTCCACTAGGCCTCCACTGACCTGTCTACTGCTGCCCGTGTTCCCCTGGAACCAATTTTAAATTGCCTACAGCCAGCCCAATTTATTATGTTAGGGCTTCGAAGCCTGTCTGCGGTCCCTCCTTCCACTAGGCCTCCACTGACCTGTCTACTGCTGCCCGTGTTCCCCTGGAACCAATTTTAAATTGCCTACAGCCAGCCCAATTTATTATGTTAGGGCTTCGAAGCCTGTCTGCGGTCCCTCCTTCCACTAGGCCTCCACTGACCTGTCTACTGCCGCCCGTGTTCCCCTGGAACCAATTTTAAATTGCCTACAGCCAGCCCAATTTATTATGTTAGGGCTTCGAAGCCTGTCTGCGGTCCCTCCTTCCAATAGGCCTCCACTGACCTGTCTACTGCCGCCCGTATTCCCCTGGAACCAATTTTAAATTGCCTACAGCCAGCCCAATTTATTATGTTAGGGCTTCGAAGCCTGTCTGCGGTCCCTCCTTCCACTAGGCCTCCACTGACCTGTCTACTGCCGCCCGTGTTCCCCTGGAACCAATTTTAAATTGCCTACAGCCAGCCCAATTTATTATGTTAGGGCTTCGAAGCCTGTCTGCGGTCCCTCCTTCCACTAGGCCTCCACTGACCTGTCTACTGCCGCGCGTGTTCCCCTGGAACCAATTTTAAATTGCCTACAGCCAGCCCAATTTATTATGTTAGGGCTTCGAAGCCTGTCTGCGGTCCCTCCTTCCATTAGGCCTCCACTGACCTGTCTACTGCTGCCCGTGTTCCCCTGGAACCAATTTTAAATTGCCTACAGCCAGCCCAATTTATTATGTTAGGGCTTCGAAGCCTGTCTACGGTCCCTCCTTCCACTAGGCCTCCACTGACCTGTCTACTGCTGCCCGTGTTCCCCTGGAACCAATTTTAAATTGCCTACAGCCAGACCAATTTATTATGTTAGGGCTTCGAAGCCTGTCTGCGGTCCCTCCTTCCACTAGGCCTCCACTGACCTGTCTACTGCTGCCCGTGTTCCCCTGGAACCAATTTTAAATTGCCTACAGCCAGCCCAATTTATTATGTTAGGGCTTCGAAGCCTGTCTGCGGTCCCTCCTTCCACTAGGCCTCCACTGACCTGTCTACTGCTGCCCGTGTTCCCCTGGAACCAATTTTAAATTGCCTACAGCCAGCCCAATTTATTATGTTAGGGCTTCGAAGCCTGTCTGCGGTCCCTCCTTCCACTAGGCCTCCACTGACCTGTCTACTGCCGCCCGTGTTCCCCTGGAACCAATTTTAAATTGCCTACAGCCAGCCCAATTTATTATGTTAGGGCTTCGAAGCCTGTCTGCGGTCCCTCCTTCCACTAGGCCTCCACTGACCTGTCTACTGCCGCCCGTGTTCCCCTGGAACCAATTTTAAATTGCCTACAGCCAGCCCAATTTATTATGTTAGGGCTTCGAAGCCTGTCTGCGGTCCCTCCTTCCACTAGGCCTCCACTGACCTGTCTACTGCTGCCCGTGTTCCCCTGGAACCAATTTTAAATTGCCTACAGCCAGCCCAATTTATTATGTTAGGGCTTCGAAGCCTGTCTGCGGTCCCTCCTTCCACTAGGCCTCCACTGACCTGTCTACTGCCGCCCGTGTTCCCCTGGAACCAATTTTAAATTGCCTACAGCCAGCCCAATTTATTATGTTAGGGCTTCGAAGCCTGTCTGCGGTCCTTCCTTCCACTAGGCCTCCACTGACCTGTCTACTGCCGCCCGTGTTCCCCTGGAACCAATTTTAAATTGCCTACAGCCAGCTCAATTTATTATGTTAGGGCTTCAAAGCCTGTCTGCGGTCCCTCCTTCCACTAGGCCTCCACTGACCTGTCTACTGCTGCGCATGTTCCCCTGGAACCAATTTTAAATTGCCTACAGCCAGCCCAATTTATTATGTTAGGGCTTCGAAGCCTGTCTGCGGTCCCTCCTTCCACTAGGCCTCCACTGACCTGTCTACTGCTGCCCGTGTTCCCCTGGAACCAATTTTAAATTGCCTACAGCGAGCCCAATTTATTATGTTAGGGCTTCGAAGCCTGTCTGCGGTCCCTCCTTCCACTAGGCCTCCACTGACCTGTCTACTGCTGCCCGTGTTCCCCTGGAACCAATTTTAAATTGCCTACAGCCAGCCCAATTTATTATGTTAGGGCTTCGAAGCCTGTCTGCGGTCCCTCCTTCCACTAGGCCTCCACTGACCTGTCTACTGCTGCCCGTGTTCCCCTGGAACCAATTTTAAATTGCCTACAGCCAGCCCAATTTATTATGTTAGGGCTTCGAAGCCTGTCTGCGGTCCCTCCTTCCACTAGGCCTCCACTGACCTGTCTACTGCTGCCCGTGTTCCCCTGGAACCAATTTTAAATTGCCTACAGCCAGCCCAATTTATTATGTTAGGGCTTTGAAGCCTGTCTGCGGTCCCTCCTTCCACTAGGCCTCCACTGACCTGTCTACTGCTGCCCGTGTTCCCCTGGAACCAATTTTAAATTGCCTACAGCCAGCCCAATTTATTATGTTAGGGCTTCGAAGCCTGTCTGCGGTCCCTCCTTCCACTAGGCCTCCACTGACCTGTCTACTGCCGCCCGTGTTCCCCTGGAACCAATTTTAAATTGACTACAGCCAGCCCAATTTATTATGTTAGGGCTTCGAAGCCTGTCTGCGGTCCCTCCTTCCACTAGGCCTCCACTGACCTGTCTACTGCTGCCCGTGTTCCCCTGGAACCAACATCAGAAAATATAAAAATAAGTATTTTGCTTATAAAAAAGAAAATACTGGAGATATATCAAATGCAGACATTTTAACATTAAAAACAAACACATACAACAAAAATCTGGTACAGTACTAAAAATGGCCACCAGCTACAATAACTTTCTCCTGCAAGTAGTTAACTGAAAGTTTTTTTCAATTTAAAACACAGATATGGCATCCACCGAGTGTTGTCCTGTCGCGTCTTCTTTATATTATTGCCAAGAAGATGCAAAACAATGAAAATAATAAAATCATTATTTACCAAAAAAATAGAGTAAGTCAAAACCACATTGCAAATAAACATTCATTACAAATAAAGAAGCATGGCGCGTCCGAGGGTGAGTATATACCTAATAAGAATATAATCACCCTCGGACGCGCCCTGCTTCTTTCCGACAGCCTTCCTTCCTAAGAATCAGCCCTTCCGTGGTGTAGAGAGAGGGTGTGTTACACTCCAAGGTGTTCCCCAGGTTGCCTTTCCTGAGCTTCGATCTTCATGCTCTCATTTAGTTGTTGTCGGAAAGTAGGCTGCATTAGGCCTACAAATTGGGTATGGGGTGGAGAGAGATGGTGTGTTACACTCCAAGGTGTTCCCCAGGTTTCCTTGCCATTGCTTCGGTCTTCCGACTCTCGTTTAGTAGTTGTAGAAAACTACACTGCATTAGGCCTACAACATGGGTATAGGGTGGAGAGAGATGGTGTGTTCCACTCCAAGGTGTTCTCCAGGTTGCCTTTCCAGAGCTTCGATCTTAATGCTCTCGTTTAGTAGTTGTTGGAAACTACACTGCATTAGGCCTCCAAATTGGCTATGGGGTGGAGAGAGATGGTGTGTTACACTCCAAGGTGTTCTCCAGGTTTCCTCGCCATTGCTTCAATCTTCAGACTCTCGTTTAGTAGTTGTAGAAAACTACACTGCATTAGGCCTACAAAATGGGTATCGGGTGGAGAGAGATGGTGTGTTACACTCCAAGGTGTTCCCCAGGTTTCCTTGCCATTGCTTCGGTCTTCCGACTCTCGTTTAGTAGTTGTAGAAAACTACACTGCATTAGGCCTACAAAATGGGTATAGGGTGGAGAGAGATGGTGTGTTCCACTCCAAGGTGTTCTCCAGGTTGCCTTTCCAGAGCTTCGATCTTAATGCTCTCGTTTAGTAGTTGTTGGAAACTACACTGCATTAGGCCTCCAAATTGGCTATGGGGTGGAGAGAGATGGTGTGTTACACTCCAAGGTGTTCTCCAGGTTTCCTCGCCATTGCTTCGATCTTCAGACTCTCGTTTAGTAGTTGTAGAAAACTACACTGCATTAGGCCTACAAAATGGGTATCGGGTGGAGAGAGATGGTGTGTTACACTCCAAGGTGTTCTCCAGGTTTCCTCGCCATTGCTTCGATCTTCAGACTCTCGTTTAGTAGTTGTAGAAAACTACACTGCATTAGGCCTACAAAATGGGTATCGGGTGGAGAGAGATGGTGTGTTACACTCCAAGGTGTTCCCCAGGTTTCCTTGCCATTGCTTCGGTCTTCCGACTCTCGTTTAGTAGTTGTAGAAAACTACACTGCATTAGGCCTACAAAATGGGTATGGGGTGGAGAGAGATGGTGTGTTCCACTCCAAGGTGTTCTCCAGGTTGCCTTTCCTGAGCTTCTATCTTCAGGCTCTCGTTAAATTGTGGTTAAATGGAACAACTGCATTTGGCGTACTAGTTGGTTTGGGGCCTACTAACAGTGTCTGCCGCTCCTTGCTGTTCTCCTGGTTTCCTGTCCTGAAATTCCGTTTTCAGGCGCTCGTTAAGTAGTTGTTAATGTTAGACTGCATTTGGCCTACTAGTTGGGTTGGGGCCTACTATCGGTGTCTGCCACTCCTTGCTGTTCTCCTCCACTGAACAAAGCTGTGCCGCCTGTTTACTACGGTTGCCAATTTTGAACTGCATTTCGACTACTTACTGATTTGGGCCTACTCTCTGTGTCAGCCTCTCATTCCAGTTGTCCTCCACTGCAATGCCCCCTGGTTATTCCTGTGTTACCAATTTTGAACTGCATTTAGCCAACTTTATTCTTTGGGCCTATATCTGTGTTTCCTCCTCATCCTGCCCATTGCCCAGCCAGTGATAGATGAGTCTGCTGGTACATTGACCCATAACGCAACATTCCCCGTGCACGCTACACAACAACATTGTGACCCTGCTGAAAGTCAGGTTGCTCTTCCCGCATACCATACCACCTTACACGGGGACAAAGAGGAAGGTGCAGATGAAAGTGCAGGTTCCTTCATCAGGTGGGGGGAGGAATACTAGTTGGCGACGTCACTGGCACAGGGCCTCTCATAGTACGCAAAAGTGTTGCTGCCGGTGGGAGGCGCCCCCGCCGTGCAAACACACCGCTGTACTTTGAGGGGCCCTGTGCCAGTGCCAATGCCAACGAGTGGGCCCCCCTGCTTGCTCAGGTTCACAGCACTTGCAAAGTTGAAATACTTACCTCTCCCTGCTCCACTGCCGTGACGTGGTCCAGATTTCCTGGGCCCACTAATTACTTGAACCAGCCCTACCCACCACAACTTTAGCCAAATGACCCCCAATTTTAAATGCCTTCCAATTATTATAAGGTAAATTACGCTTGACAAGCTTCATTAAGAAGAATGGATGGTTTTGACATTAAAATGGGCACTCTAGGTGTTTTCCTGGCCCCCACTCACTGCCGACTATGCTGCCCCATTGACTTGCATTGGGTTTCGTGTTTCGGTCGATCCCGACTTTACGTCATAATCGGCCGATTTCACTCGACCCGACTTTTGAGATTGTCGGGTTTCGCGAAACCCGGCTCGACTCTAAAAAGGTCAAGGTCGCTCAACTCTAGTGGAGAAGATTTTGGATTCTCGTGTTTCGAGACGGAAACTCCAGTATCTTGTTAAGTGGAAGGGTTATGGTCAGGAAGATAATTCCTGGGTCTTTGCCTCTGATGTCCATGCTGCCGATCTTGTTCGTGCCTTTCATGTGGCTCATCCTGGTCGGCCTGGGGGCTCTGGTGAGGGTTCGGTGACCCCTCCTCAAGGGGGGTACTGTTGTGAATTCTGTGGCAGAGCTCCCTCCTGTGGTCACGAGTGGTACTGCGGCTTCTGAGTTTCCTTCCTCAGGTGATGTGGTGAAGTCGTTAGGTGCTGCTCTATTTAACTCCACCTAGTGCTTTGCTCCTGGCCTCCAGTCAATGTTCTAGTATTGGTCTTGCTTCCTCCTGGATCGTTCCTGTGGCCGTCTGCTCTGCATAAGCTAAGTTTTGCTTGTGTTATTTTTGTTTTGCTATTTTTTCTGTCCAGCTTGCTTAATTGGTTTTTCTTGCTTGCTGGAAGCTCTGGGACGCAGAGGGAGCACCTCCGTACCGTTAGTCGGTGCGGAGGGTCTTTTTGCCCCTCTGCGTGGTTGTTTGTAGGGTTTTGTGTTGACCGCAAAGTTATCTTTCCTATCTTCAGTCTGTTCAGTAAGTTGGGCCTCACTTTGCTAAATCTATTTCATCTCTGCGTTTGTATTTTCATCTCTACTCACAGTTATTATATGTGGGGGGCTGCCATTTCCTTTGGGGTATTTCTCTGAGGCAAGGTAGGCTTGTTTTTCTATCTTAGGCCTAGCTAGTTTCTCAGGCTGTGCCGAGTTGCATAGGGAGCGTTAGGCGCAATCCACGGCTGCCTCTAGTGTGGTTGGATAGGATTAGGGATTGCGGTCAGCAGAGTTCCCACGTCTCAGAGCTTGTCCTATGTCTTTTGGTTATTGTCAAGTCACTTTGTGTGCTCTGAACTTCAAGGTCCATTGTGGTTCTGAATTACCTAATCATAACACATGGCGTCCCATCTCAATTCCTGTCAATTTTGCATTGAAAAGTCAAATGGCGCTCCTTCCCTTCCGAGCTCTCCCATGCACCCAAACAGTGGTTTACCCCCACATATGGGGTATCAGCCTACCCAGGACAAATTGTACAACAACTTTTGGGGTCCAATTTCTTCTCTAGTGCAGCGCCCCAGAGATCTGGTCGTTGCAGTAACGTCGCTCTGCCACTAAGGGGAGTGATGTTACGTCTGATGGCACTAAAGGAATTCTCCTGACCAGGTATCACCAAGCACACATTACACTTCACACTCCGGCCACTAGGGGGAGCAAAAGGCTTATTTATTGGGCCACTCTCCACATTGGTAAAACTAGGGGTCGGACTGGAAGTTAGGCAGAACGAAGCCTGGGAGAGTTCTAGGGAGGACTGTTATGAAAGGCAATTCAGTATCACAATGGACATGGAGGTCAGAGCACATACAGTGATCTGACAATAACCCAAAATAATAGAACGAGCTCTGAGTCGTGGGAACTCTGCAGACCGCAATCCCTAATCCTCTCCAAACACAACTAGAGGCAGCCGTGGATTGCGCCTAACGCTCCCTATGCAACTCGGCACAGCCTGAGAAACTAACTAGCCTGAAGATAGAAAAAATAAGCCTACCTTGCCTCAGAGAAATACCCCAAAGGAAAAGGCAGCCCCCCACATATAATGACTGTGTTATGGCTGGCAATCAGGCAACACAGCGTGCAGTAATCAGCGCACATACAGAGATCTGGCAAAAACCCAAAACAATAGGACGAGCTCTGAGACGTGGAATCTCTGTAGACTGCAGTACCTGAACTGTCCTCACACAACTGGAAGCAGCAGTGGATTGCGCCTATCACTACCTATGCAACTCGGCACTGCCTGAGGAGCTGACTAGCCTGAAGATAGAAATACAAGCCTGACTTACCTCAGAGAAATACCCCAAAGGAATAGGCAGCCCCCACATATAATGACTGTTAGCAAGATGAAAAGACAAACGTAGGAATGAAATAGATTCAGCAAAGTGAGGCCCGATATTCTAGACAGAGCGAGGATAGCAAAGAGAACTATGCAGTCTACAAAAAACCCTAAAACGAAAACCACGCAAAGGGGCAAAAAAGACCCACCGTGCCGAACTAACAGCACGGCGGTGCACCCCTTTGCTTCTCAGAGCTTCCAGCAAAAGATAATAACAAGCTGGACAGAAAAAACAGAAAACAAACTAGAAGCACTTATCTAGCAGAGCAGCAGGCCCAAGGAAAGATGCAGTAGCTCAGATCCAACACTGGAACATTGACAAGGAGCAAGGAAGACAGACTCAGGTGGAGCTAAATAGCAAGGCAGCCAACGAGCTCACCAAAACACCTGAGGGAGGACGCCCAGAGACTGCAATACCACTTGTGACCACAGAATTCACAACAGACTGTGAGTAAGATGAAAAGACAAACGTAGGGATGAAATAGATTCAGCAAAGTGAGGCCCGATATTCTAGACAGAACGAGGATAGGAAAGATAACTTTGCGGTCTACACAAAACCCTAAAGAAAACCACGCAAAGGGGCAAAAAGACCCTCCGTACCGAACTAACGGCACGGAGGTACACCCTTTGCGTCCCAGAGCTTCCAGCAAAACAAATAGACAAGCTGGACAGAAAAAACAGCAACAAATAGCAAAGAAGCACTTAGCTATGCAGAGCAGCAGGCCACAGGAATGATCCAGAGAAACACAAGTCCAACACTGGAACATTGACAGGAAGCATGAATCAAAGCATTAGGTGGGGTTAAGTAGAGAAGCACCTAATGACCTCACCAGATCACCTGAGGGAGGAAACTCAGAAGCAGCAGTACCAGTTTCCTCCACAAACGGAAGCTCCCAGAGAGAATCAGCCGAAGTACCACTTGTGACCACAGGAGGGAGCTCTGCCACAGAATTCACAACAGAGGACCTGTCAGACCTGGGAAATCTGGCAGGTACCTAGCGAAAAGGACAGATGGTTACGGGACCGCGCCTGCACTACCTTGCGGCGGTACCCTTAGAAAGAGACAAGAAAGGAAGGATATTGTGGAGCAGTGTAAACGAGATCAGCACAAAGGAGATCCAGTAGGAGTCGTGCCAAGAGAGAGAGGCAACATCTTACTGAGGCGCATAGTCAGTGGCCGGAGCACCGAAGAAGTAACAGTCTCCGCGCATTACTTCAAACAGCGGCAGGACAGTTAATTACAGGTTGGCTGTCTACCATACAACACCTAAGAAGGACATAGGAGGCAACGTGGGAGAGGGGCGACACTAGGGTTCCAGAATACCTCCAGGCCTACCGGTCCTAAAGGTGCGTCCTAGCCATAACATACCTGGGGGGACGGAGAAGAGAAAGATCTAAAACGGACGAGAACAGCAGTTGTGAGGACTATCCTGAATGCTCAGCAGGGAAGCACTACAACACACAGGCGCTAGTGGGTAGACACTGATTTTCACCTGCAAAGGGAACCCTGGATGTGCCTTCGGACTGGCCGGTCTCAGACAGCCCTGGTGAAAGTGCCCCGGATTGAGGATCCTGAAACCTTCAGTAAAAGGTAAAGAAACTGAACTCTGTGTCCTCGTTATTCCTCACACTCCGCACAACCATCTTTATTGGACGCCCCTTAGCAGGGTCACGACCGGGTCCAGCCACCGTGACAACAGCAGAACTGAAGGAGAAGGGACCGGTACTGAGTGACTTGTGGCACTGTGTCTGGGGGCACTCCACTTACCCTTGGGAAAATAAAAAATTGGGGGCGAAAAATAATTTTTGTGAAAAAATATGATTTTTTTATTTTTACAGTTCTGCAGGGTAATCAATACAGAGGAGGACAATTTTATATTACAGGATGATTTATGTAAACTAGAAGCTTGGGCTGATAAATGGCAAATGAGCTTTAATGGGGATAAATGTAAGGTCATGCACTTGGGTACAAGTAATAAGATGTATAATTATGTGCTTAATTCTAAAACTCTGGGCAAAACCGTCAATGAAAAAGACCTGGGTGTATGGGTGGATGACAAACTTAAATTCAGTGGCCAGTGTCAGGCAGCTGCTACAAAGGCAAATAAAATAATGGGATGCATTAAAAGAGGCATAGATGCTCATGAGGAGAATATAATTTTACCTCTATACAAGTCACTAGTTCGACCACACTTAGAATACTGTGCACAGTTCTGGTCTCCGGTGTATAAGAAAGACATAGCTGAACTGGAGCGGGTGCAGAGAAGAGCGACCAAGGTTATTAGAGGACTGGGGGGTCTGCAATACCAAGATAGGTTATTACACTTGGGGCTATTTAGTTTGGAAAAACGAAGACTAAGGGGTGATCTCATTTTAATGTATAAATATATGAGGGGACAGTACAAAGACCTTTCTGATGATCTTTTTAATCATAGACCTGAAACAGGGACAAGGGGGCATCCTCTGCGGTTGGAGGAAAAAAGGTTTAAGCATAATAACAGACACGGATTCTTTACTGTAAGAGCAGTGAGACTATGGAACTCTCTGCCGTGTGATGTTGTAATGAGTGATTCATTACTTAACCCCTTACCGGCATCGGACGTACTATACCGTCCGATGCCGGCTCCCCTGCTTTGATGCAGGGCTCCGCAGTGAGCCCGCACCAAAGCCGGGACATGTCAGCTGTTTTGAACAGCTGACATGTGCCCGTAATAGGCGCGGGCAGAATCGCGATCTGCCCGCACCTATTAACTAGTTAAATGCCGCTGTCAAACGCAGACAGCGGCATTTAACTACCGCTTCCGGCCGGGCGGCCGGAAATGACGTCATCGCCGACCCCCGTCACATGTCCGGGGGTCGGCGATGCGTCTCCATTGTAGCCATAGAGGTCCTTGAGACCTCTATGGTTACTGATTGCCCGTCGCTGTGAGCGCCACCCTGTGGTCGGCGCTCACAGCACACGTGCAATTCTGCTACATAGCAGCGATCAGCAGATCGCTGCTATGTAGCAGAGCCGATCGGCTTGTGCCTGCTTCTAGCCTCTCATGGAGGCTATTGAAGCATGGCAAAAGTTAAAAAAAAAAGTTTAAAAAAATGTGAAAAAAATAAAAAAAACATAAAAGTTTAAATCACCCCCCTTTCGCCCCAATCAAAATAAATCAATAAAAAAAATATCAAATCTACGCATATTTGGTATCGCCGCGCTCAGAATTGCCCGATCTATCAAATAAAAAAAAGTATTAACCTGATCGCTAAACAGCGTAGCGGGAAAAAAACTCGAAACGCCAGAATTACGTTTTTTTGGTCGCCGCGACATTGCATTAAAATGCAATAACGGGCGATCAAAAGAACGTATCTGCACCGAAATGCTATCATTAAAAACGTGATCTCGGCACGCAAAAAATAAGCCCTCAACCGACCCCAGATCACGAAAAATGGAGACGCTACGAGTATCGGAAAATGGCGCAATTTTTTTTTTTTTTTTTTTAGCAAAGTTTGGAATTTTTTTTCACCACTTACATATAAAATAACCTAGTCATGTTTGGTGTCTATGAACTCGTAATGACCTGGAGAATCATAATGGCAGGTCATTTTTAGCATTTAGTGAACCTAGCAAAAAAGCCAAACAAAAAACCAATGTGGGATTGCACTTTTTTTGCAATTTCACCGCACTTGGAATTTTTTTCCTGTTTTCTAGTACACGACATGTTAAAACCAATGATGTCGTTCAAAAGTACAACTCGTCCCGCAAAAAATAAGCCCTCACATGGCCAAATTGACGGAAAAATAAAAAAGTTATGGCTCTGGGAAGGAGGGGAGCGAAAAACGAACACGGAAAAACGAAAAATCCCCTGGTCATGAAGGGGTTAAATTTAAGAGGGGACTGGATACCTTTCTGGAAAAGTATAATGTTACAGGGTATATACACTAGATTCCTTGATAGGGCGTTGATCCAGAGAACTAGTCTGATTGCCGTATGTGGAGTCGGGAAGGAATTTTTTTCCCCAATGTGGAGCTTACTCTTTGCACATGGAGTTTTTTTGCCTTCCTCTGGATCAACATGTTAGGGCATGTTAGGTTAGGCTATGGGTTGAACTAGATGGACATATAGTCTTCCTTCAACCTTAATAACTATGTAACTATGCATTATAAACTTCTGTGAAGCACTTGATGGGTCAAAGTGCTCACCACACCTCTAGATAAGTTCCTTAGGGGGTCTATTTTCCAAAATGGTGTCACTTGTGGGGGGTTTCAATGTTTAGGCACATCAGTGGCTCTCCAAACGCAACATGGCGTCCCATCTCAATTCCTGTCAATTTTGCATTGAAAAGTCAAACGGCGCTCCTTCCCTTCCGAGCTCTCCCATGCGCCGAAACAGTGGTTTACCCCCACAAATGGGGTATCAGCGTCCTCGGGACAAATTGTACAACTTTTGGGGTCTATTTTCTCCTGTTACCCTTGGTGAAATAATACAAATTGGAGCTGAAGTAAATTTTTTGTGAAAAAAAGTTAAATGTTCATTTTTATTTAAACACTCCAAAAATTCCTGTGAAACACCTGAAGGGTTAATAAACTTCTTGAATGTGGTTTTGAGCACCTTGAGGGGTGCAATTTTTAGAATGGTGTCACGTTTGGGTATTTTCTATCATATAGACCCCTCAAAATGACTTCAAATGAGATGTGGTCCTTAAAAAAAATGGTGTTGTAAAAATGAGAAATTGCTGGTCAACTTTTAACCCTTATAACGCATTGCTTGTCATTCAGAAAAACAATGATTGGAGCTGTGGTGTTTCACTAGCATTTCAGATTGTTTTTTTGTAGACACCAGTTCCTGAAAATAGCGGTGGTTTCAGCATTGGGAACCCCATGGATCAGCTACAGATTACCTATCCTTTCTAATGGCTGGTGCTTGTATCATCAGCAAGGGAGAGACGATTAGATGACTGGTTCCTTGTTCATGACTCCAAAAAAGGCATAAACCTAAAAATACGATGGTGCAGTCTAGTACGGTGATCGGAGCCTCGGAATCCTATGAACATGGATTGTGTTGTGTTGTGTTCTCAAAGCTTGAGCTCCGTGAATGAGAAGTAAGACATCAATGACCTTAAGAAAAAAAAAGTGATTGATCCTTTAGGCTTTGTGATGGGGGGCTATGTTAAAATTGTGTCAGGAGGGCACCGGCCAAGGGACTAAAGAAAAGGGCAGGATTTCTTCTTTTTTAATTAAGACACAGTGCAACTTAGGGACAAGAAGAAGAAAGACAGTTCGGATTTATCTACGGCTTCATTCTTCATGGACATAGGGAGCTGGACTAACAGTAGATTGGATTACAGTCACAGACTCAGACACATCTGAATTCCATTATGTCATGGAAAAAAAAAGGTTTTTTTGTGATCTGTCTGGCTCCTTGTCCCAAAGAGGAAAAATAAATAAGATGTTCGAGACACCCAATAAGCAGGTGTGAAGTTTCCTTGTCTTCTCCAAGTCAGACTAAATAGTCCTCATTGTCGTGGGCACATACTGTAAAGGTACCGTTACACTAAACGATTTACCAACGATCACGACCAGCGATACGGCCTGGCCGTGATCGTTGGTAAGTCGTTGTGTGGTCGCTGGGGAGCTGTCACACAGACAGCTCTCTCCAGCGACCAACGATGCCGAGGTCCCCGAGTAACCAGGGTAAACATCGGGTTACTAAGCGCAGGGCCGCGCTTAGTAACCCGATATTTACCCTGGTTACCATTGTAAATGTAAAAAAAAAAACACTACATACTCACATTCCGGTGTCTGTCACGTCCCTCGCCGTCAGCTTCCCGCACTGACTGTGTCAGTGCCGGCCGTAAAGCAGAGCACAGCGGTGATGTCACCGCTGTGCTTTACGGCCGGCGCTCACAGTCAGTGCGGGAAGCTGACGGCGAGGGACGTGACAGACATCGGAATGTGAGTATGTACTATTTATTTTTTTTACATTTACAATGGTAACCAGGGTAAATATCGGGTTACTAAGCGCGGCCCTGTGCTTAGTAACCCGATGTTTACCCTGGTTACCAGTGAACACATCGCTGGATCGTCACACACGCCGATTCAGCGATGACAGCGGGTGATCAGCGACCTAAAAAAAGGTCCTGATCATTCCCAGCGACCAACGATCTCCCGGCAGGGGCCTGATCGTTGGTTGCTGTCACACATAACGATTTCGTTAACGATATCGTTTCTACGTCACAAAAAGCAACGATATCGTTAAAGAAATCGTTATGTGTGACGGTACCTTAAGGGTATGTGCACACGTCAGGATTTCTGGCAGAAATTTTCCTGACAAAAACCTGACATTTCTGCCAGAAATCTGCATGCGTTTTTTTCGCGTTTTTGATGCGTTTTTCTTGTGTTTTTTTTTCCAAATGCATAGAATAGCGGGAAAAACGCGAAAAAAAAACGCAAAATTAATGAACATGCTGCTTTTTTTTACCGTGATGCGTTTTTTTTGCGGAACAAAACGCATCATGTGCACAAAAATTGCAGAATGCATTCTAAATGATAGGATGCATATGTCTGCAGTTTCTAATGCGGTTTTATCGCATTTTTATCACGAAAAAAGTGAAAAAAACGCGAAAAAACCTGAACGTGTGCACATACCCTTATGTATTGCTAGGATAATCATAGTGCAACTGCTTTAGTCCAGTGATGCAAAAATTAAACAGTATTTTGTACAGTTTTTTTTCCCAGTTTTTGTAAGCTGACAATCAAAAGTAAAGCTGGCCAGAAGACAGCCATCTCTGAGTCCTGACTCATCCCATAAAAATGAGAGCTCGGCCCAACAGAGCCAATGGAAAGAGAAGAGAAAGCCGCTGCCAGACATGCTCTGGCAGAGGCTTATCTTCACAGAAAACAAAAAGATCGGCATGTGATCCAAGCATAATTTGATGGGGGAGACTCCGATACGGTGGGTCTCAGTTATTGGCTGCATCTGCTGAACTCAGCTATTGGCTGCGGTATCATTGACATGACGTCACCAGGAACAGTAGAGGAGACTCAGCACTGGAACCGGGGAGGGTGAGTATAGAAAGTTTTGATTTTTCTCAAACTTACTGTAGCTAGTGGACAGGGGTTTTCTAACAAAAAACAAAAACCCCTTATGCAAACCTTACAGCTACTGTTAATAGCCCAACCAGAAACCTCTACAAGGTGACAGCAGAGAGACAACTTTCTTCCTTCTGGAGGAGAGCAGATGTTGGCGGAAAGAAAGATCAGGCTGTTGAATATTTATTTATATATATATATATTTTAACAGGAGTAAGCATGTCGGCAAAGGGATTATACTCTCCCTAGTAAAAACACTTGCACTCTCAGGATAACTGAGCATACATGTATGTGTAGCTGCTCAAATGGCTTAACTGTTATTTAAAGTGTGGTCATCTTAACATTGGATAACTCTCGTTACTTATATACTAATTAGGGCATAAAACTGACCAGACACATTAGGTTGAGGATTCCCTTTTGGCCATGCCTATTCATTTTTTCTCTCTACTGTTTGAACCCCCAAATTCTTCCAAGTCTACTGTAAAAGAAAGGACTCTTCCACTTGCTATCGTCCTACCTCCTAGAAAACACTGTAAGGGGCAACCGAATAGTCCATGATGGCAGTTGTTGGGAAAAGAAAGATTGGGCATGTTGGAATTCAACATGCCCAATCTAAAATCCGATTTGTAGATTTTCTCAATTATTAGATGTCTGTAGTTAGAAAGCTGCTGCAATCTATGGCTGTTTTTTTTCTACAGGGGCAAATATATCATTAGTGCAATCTGTGAGGCCACACAGGGGCCACTACCACCTCCAAAGCTAATGGAACTGTACATTATGAGGAGCTATTGGACTGCAAAGGGCCCAAATATTGTTCTTCAACAGGGGCCTCTCCTGCCACTGCTTTTCTATGTACATCAGCTGCTTACTTCGTAAGCAATTATCAGCTGGTTGGTTGCCCCTACGGCCATTGCCCCAACAGATGCTGGCATATGTCACGGAGCTTCTATATAGGATTTTTCCATTATGCTGAAAGGGTTTAGAAGCAAGTTCTCCATCCATAAAGATGGGATTAGCCAGTGAGTATAAAGCAGAGAGGCCTGGTCACTTCTTAACAACTCATGAGGAGATTTGGAAGATGACAAAAGCAAAACTTTAATGTGTAAAAATGCCTAAGAATGAAGTTAAATTCCATCGCGCCTCAATCAAGCAGGAATCACGTCACAGAGGCCCTGCTGGGTGCAGATCACTGGCAGTGGAAGTTTCCCATTGCATTCCATATACACTGCTCAAAAAAATAAAGGGAACACTAAAATCCCACATCCTAGATATCACTGAATGAAATATTCCAGTTGCAGATTTTTATTCATTGCATAGCGGAATGTGTTCAGAACAATAAAACCTAACAATCATCAATGTAAATCAAAATGAATATCCCATGGAGGTCTGGATTTGGAATGATACTCAAATACTCAAAGTCAAAGTGGAAAATCAAATTACAGGCTGATCCAACTTCAGTGTAAATGCCTCATGACACAGAAAAGATGTTCAGTATTGTGTGTGGCCTCCACGTGCCTGTATGACCTCCCTACTGTACAACGCCTGGGCATGCTCCTGATGAGGCGGCGGATGGTCTCCTGATTGATCTCCTCTCAGACCTAGACTAAAGCATCCGCCAACTCCTTGACAGTCTGTGGTGCAACGTGACGTTGGATGGAGCGAGACATGATGTCCCAGATGTGCTCAATCGGTTTCAGGTCAGGGGAACGGGCGGGCCAGTCCATAGCTTCAATGCCTTCATCTTGCTGAAACTGCTGACACACTCCAGCCACATGAGGTCTGGCATTGTCCTGCATTAGGAAGAAACCAGGGCCAACCGCAGCAGCATTTGGTCTCACAAGGGGTCTGAGGATCTCTTCTCGGTACCTAATGGCAGTCAGGCTACCTTTGGCGAGCACATGGAAGGCTGTGGAGCCTGTTATGATCTGGTGGCCTTGGAGCAGCATGAGGCGTACTCTGGAGAAGGTGGAACCTGTACTGACCGCAAACCCTGAACTAAACAGCGCAACTAGAAGTAGCCGTGGGGGGTACCTAACACTCCCTAGACCCCTCGACACAGCCTAAGAAATAACTACCCCTAAAGACAGAAGCAGGAAACCTATCTTGCCTCAGAGAAAATCCCCAAAGGAAAGACAGCCCCCCACAAATATTGACTGTGAGAGGAGAGGGAAATAACATACGCAGAAATGAAATCAGGATTTAGCATAGGAGGCCATACTAGCTAAAAAGAAAGAATAGGACAGAGTACTATGCGGTCAGTATCAAAACACTAGAAAATATCCACTACAGAAGATACAAAACACCACATCTGACTAACATAGTAACATAGTAACATAGTTAGTAAGGCCGAAAAAAGACATTTGTCCATCCAGTTCAGCCTATATTCCATCATAATAAATCCCCAGATCTACGTCCTTCTACAGAACCTAATAATTGTATGATACAATATTGTTCTGCTCCAGGAAGACATCCAGGCCTCTCTTGAACCCCTCGACTGAGTTTGCCATCACCACCTCCTCAGGCAAGCAATTCCAGATTCTCACTGCCCTAACTGTAAAGAATCCTCTTCTATGTTGGTGGAAAAACCTTTTCTCCTCCAGACGCAAAGAATGCCCCCTTGTGCCCGTCACCTTCTTTGGTATAAACAGATTCTCAGCGAGATATTTGTATTGTCCCCTTATATACTTATACATGGTTATTAGATCGCCCCTCAGTCTTCTTTTTTCTAGACTAAATAATCC
Source organism: Ranitomeya imitator (assembly GCF_032444005.1). NCBI lineage: Eukaryota > Metazoa > Chordata > Amphibia > Anura > Dendrobatidae > Ranitomeya > Ranitomeya imitator. The sequence continues at coordinate 1,199,320,023 of NC_091282.1, read as the reverse complement.
TAATTTCGCTAATCTATCTGGGTATTGTAGTTCTCCCATCCCCTTTATTAATTTTGTTGCCCTCCTTTGTACTCTCTCTAGTTCCATTATATCCTTCCTGAGCACCGGTGCCCAAAACTGGACACAGTACTCCATGTGCGGTCTAACTAGGGATTTGTACAGAGGCAGTATAATGCTCTCATCATGTGTATCCAGACCTCTTTTAATGCACCCCATGATCCTGTTTGCCTTGGCAGCTGCTGCCTGGCACTGGCTGCTCCAGGTAAGTTTATCATTAACTAGGATCCCCAAGTCCTTCTCCCTGTCAGATTTACCCAGTGGTTTCCCGTTCAGTGTGTAATGGTGATATTGATTCCTTCTTCCCATGTGTATAACCTTACATTTATCATTGTTAAACCTCATCTGCCACCTTTCAGCCCAAGTTTCCAACTTATCCAGATCCATCTGTAGCAGAATACTATCTTCTCTTGTATTAACTGCTTTACATAGTTTTGTATCATCTGCAAATATCGATATTCTACTGTGTAAACCTTCTACCAGATCATTAATGAATATGTTGAAGAGAACAGGTCCCAATACTGACCCCTGCGGTACCCCACTGGTCACAGCGACCCAGTTAGAGACTATACCATTTATAACCACCCTCTGCTTTCTATCACTAAGCCAGTTACTAACCCATTTACACACATTTTCCCCCAGACCAAGCATTCTCATTTTGTGTACCAACCTCTTGTGCGGCACGGTATCAAACGCTTTGGAAAAATCGAGATATACCACGTCCAATGACTCACCGTGGTCCAGCCTATAGCTTACCTCTTCATAAAAACTGATTAGATTGGTTTGACAGGAGCGATTTCTCATAAACCCATGCTGATATGGAGTTAAACAGTTATTCTCATTGAGATAATCCAGAATAACATCCCTCAGAAACCCTTCAAATATTTTACCAACAATAGAGGTTAGACTTACTGGCCTATAATTTCCAGGTTCACTTTTAGAGCCCTTTTTGAATATTGGCACCACATTTGCTATGCGCCAGTCCTGCGGAACAGACCCCGTCGCTATAGAGTCCCTAAAAATAAGAAATAATGGTTTATCTATTACATTACTTAGTTCTCTTAGTACTCGTGGGTGTATGCCATCCGGACCCGGAGATTTATCTATTTTAATCTTATTTAGCTGGTTTCGCACCTCTTCTTGGGTTAGGTTGGTGACCCTTAATATAGGGTTTTCATTGTTTCTTGGGATTTCACCTAGCATTTCATTTTCCACCGTGAATACCGTGGAGAAGAAGGTGTTTAATATGTTAGCTTTTTCCTCGTCATCTACAACCATTCTTTCCTCACTATTTTTTAAGGGGCCTACATTTTCAGTTTTTATTCTTTTACTATTGATATAGTTGAAGAATAGTTTGGGATTAGTTTTACTCTCCTTAGCAATGTGCTTCTCTGTTTCCTTTTTGGCAGCTTTAATTAGTTTTTTAGATAAAGTATTTTTCTCCCTATAGTTTTTTAGAGCTTCAATGGTGCTATCCTGCTTTAGTAGTGCAAATGCTTTCTTTTTACTGTTAATTGCCTGTCTTACTTCTTTGTTTAGCCACATTGGGTTTTTCCTATTTCTAGTCCTTTTATTCCCACAAGGTATAAACTGCTTACACTGCCTATTTAGGATGTTCTTAAACATTTTCCATTTATTATCTGTATTCTTAATTCTGAGGATATTGTCCCAGTCTGCCAGATTAAGGGCATCTCTAAGCTGGTCAAACTTTGCCTTCCTAAAGTTCAGTGTTTTTGTGACTCTCTGACAAGTCCCCCTAGTGAAAGACAGGTGAAACTGCACAATATTGTGGTCGCTATTTCCTAGATGCCCGACCACCTGCAGATTTGTTATTCTGTCAGGTCTATTAGATAGTATTAGGTCTAAAAGTGCTGCTCCTCTGGTTGGATTCTGCACCAATTGTGAAAGATAATTTTTCTTGGTTATTAGCAGAAACCTGTTGCCTTTATGGGTTTCACAGGTTTCTGTTTCCCAGTTAATATCCGGGTAGTTAAAGTCCCCCATAACCAGGACCTCATTATGGGTTGCAGCTTCATCTATCTGCTTTAGAAGTAGACTTTCCATGGTTTCTGTTATATTTGGGGGTTTGTAACAGACCCCAATGAGAATTTTGTTACCATTTTTCCCTTGACTAAAGACATGGAGGGTATATCTGCATCTCCAGAGAAATAGCTAGGCTGAAAAAAATCCTTCACAGACAAAGCTGGACAAGACAAAAACATGAAAAGTCACAGAACTATAAGGTCCACAGCAGGTGGACAGCAAAAACAAAGCCAGGACTTATCTTTGAAGAAAAGCACAGCAAACAGGAGAGACCAGAAGGGATGTGAATCCGGCAAAAACAATGGACAGCTGGCACTGACTAAAGGATCAAGCAAGGCTATATAGCCCAGCCCAAATTGCAAAAAATAGATACACCTGATAAATGCTGCGATCCAACTACTGCAGCACTACCACTCATAACCACCGGAGGGAGCCCAAGAGCAGAATTCACAACAGGAGCCCTCCAAAGAAATGCCACCCCACACCATTACTGACCCACTGCCAAACCGGTCATGCTGAAGGATGTTGCATGCAGCAGATCACTTTCCACGGCATCTCCAGACTCTGTCACGTCTGTCACATGTGCTCAGTGTGAACCTGTGAAGAGCACAGGGCGCCAGTGGTGATTTTGCCAATCCTGGTGTTATGTGGCAAATGCCAAGCGTCCTGCACAGTGTTGGGTTGTGAGCACAACCCCCATCTGTGGACGTCGGGCACTCAGACCATCCTCATGGAGTTGGTTTCTAACCATTTGTGCAGACACATGCACATTTGTGACCTGCTGGAGGTCATTTCGCAGGGCTCTGGCAGTGCTCCTCCTGTTCCTCCTTGCACAAAGGCTGAGGTAGCGTTCCTGCTGCTGGGTTGTTGCCCTCCTATGGCCCCCTCCATGTCTCCCGGTGTACTGGCCTGTCTCCTGCTAGAGCCTCTAGCCTCTGGAAACTACACTGACAGACACAGCAAACCTTCTTGCCACAGCTCGCATTTATGTGCCATCCTGGATGAGCTGCACTACCTGAGCCACTTGTGTGGGTTGTAGAGTCAGTCTCATGCTACCACGAGTGTGAAAGCACAACCAACATTCAAAAGTGACCAAAACATAGGCCAGAAAGCATTGGTACTGAGATGTGGTCTGTGGTCCCCATCTGCAGAACCACTCCTTTATTGAGGGTGTCTTGATAATTGCCAATAATTTCCATCTGTTGTCTATTCCATTTGCACAACAGCATGTGAAGTTGATTGTCAATCAGTGTTGCTTCCTAAGTGGACAGTTTGATTTCACAGAACTTTGATTTACTTGGAGTTATATTCTGTTGTTTAAGTGTTCCCTTTATTTTTTTGAGCAGTGTATTTGTTCTAATGGAAGGTCCAGGGGCCTCCCAAGATATTCAGCATTTTATATTAATTATGTTTTTACGGTGGAAATTAATACACTTACACAGTACCCAAATGGCTGTATTCAGGGGGTTGCCCCTTCCAGAAAACTTTTGCCTGCCAAGCCATTTCGTTGTAAAAAAATATATATACAGTATATAGTAAGAATTTAAAGGGGTTTGCATCTTTAACCAACCCAGGACTAGGTTGTTTTAGATCATCAGGACTAAACACAGTTTAGGTTTATATTACATGATAGTTTTGTCATCTTAGCCCATTTTTTCATACATTCAGTTTTAAGAGCTCCAATTTTTGTTGTTGTTCAGATATACAAATAATTTTAGCCTCTTTTCATAATGATTCTTAGAGCCTCATTTTTATGTCATTTTTATATATTTTTTTGCCAATATACGGGGAAAATAGAAGGCAAATTAAAAAAATATGTGTTTTCACTTTTTTTTACAGCCACAAAGGACCACTATTTTAAATGATGTTCCCCTTTCTATAACAATTATGTTTATGCATCAGATACCTTTTTTTTTTTTTTTTCCTTTAGGGCAGTACTAAAAACAGTGATTTAGACTGTTTTTTTTTCCTGATTTCTTTTTGATCTATTATTTTTTACATTTAACTCACAAATTGTGCCCACCTTGGAGTCATAAAAGACATTTGGGATCATTATAACCTTTAAAAACATGTTTAGATCTAATTTCTCCTGTACCTGGGCTGGCATATTAGCCAGAGTTGCAGGACATATTCAGCCTCCTGAGTCTGCAACTCCTGGTGTTCCAGCACAAACAATCAATGGTCACTTTGCCAGCAGGATGTGCAGTCAGTGCAGCCTCTACTATCTACACAGCGGTGCCCCTTCAGTGCTGTATATAAAGTGATCAGGAAGGAAGAGTGCCAGGGTGGTGTCGCATCACACTGGAAGGCCTGGAGTTAGACGGTCACGTCGGGTAATGAATCACAGGTCTTCTTTAAAGATGGTATGATTTGTGTCCCATATTGATGGATTTAATTTCTTCAGGTGCTGAAGAGGTTAGCGACCCATTGTATGCAGGTCAGAAACATGCAGCTCCTTTTCAGCTGCTTCTGATCTGGTCATTACCTCTTCCTATATAAAGAGGTCAGACATTATTGTCCCTGCTGGTGAAAGATTTGTCTTCCTGTGCTGTGTGCTACAGCTAAGTGGCTGGAAAAGGGTTATTGTAGAAGTGTTATATGGTATGCTGTAGTATGTGTGTGTTTATCTTCTGGGCCCTGCTCCCATTTAATTTATTCCCACCCTGTCCCTATCCTCCACCCTATTGTTGGTTAGTGCTTTTGCATGACAGCGGTTTTCTGTTATCCCTATTTTGTTTTTGTGTCTTGTTTACATTACATTTCTGTCCCTTGCGTCATGGATTGGGGTAGGGAACATATCAGGGTTTAAGAGGAGCATAGTAAGGTCGGAGACTCGGGCCTCCCTATCTTCAAGAGAACCCCCAGGACAGTTATAGTTAAGGTCCCAGTTCCAGGTACAGTTTGAGGCCCCTCTTCTTTACCAAACACCATCACAGCATGACAAATAGATGGTAATAATAATAAACCATCTTAGCCTTCTCTATGAGAAGTCTCTGCCATGACATCCGGCCAATCATCCCAGGTGAATAACATCTGGCACCGTGCAACCAGTGTATGACATGCAACCCTTGGCCCAGGTGTAAATCATCCAGCCTCTCAACCCCGGTGTATAATATCCAGTTTCTCATCCCTGGAATATAATTTCCAACCCCCAACTCCTGTGGATAGCATCTGGCCCCCTTACCTCTGGGTAATAACCTCTGTCCCCTCTCTCATTGGTGTATAATATCCGGTGCCTCAGTGTATAACATCTGGCCCTTTCACTCCAGGGAAATTACCTCCGGCCCCTCACCCCCCCATGTATAACATTCACACCCATTGCCCCCCACAGTGTATAACATCCTGCCCCTCATCGTGCCGTTTGCCCTTACTAACATGTAACAGAACGTCCGGTGGTGCAGAGCTCACGGATACCAGCGCAATCCTGTAAGTGAAGGCACCGGTGTAACAATTCCGGTCATAACAATACTCTCCAAAATCTTCCGACATCACCTGCGAGTGATATTATTGAGAAGTGGAAGAAACTGCAGCGACTCAGCCACGAAGTGGAGACCCCGTAATGTTACAGAGCGGGGACACCGAGTGCTGAGGAGCAGAGGGCAATTGTAGCTTCCAGCTTTGCGGGAAGAGTTTAGGGAAGGCCCTTTTCAGTTCCCCATGACTGCTCCCAGTGTACAAGGTCGATAAAGACATGGGTGAGGGAGAATGATTGGCATAACATGACCACCCATGCAGAACTCTAACCTCAACCCCATCCAACACCATTGGAATGAACTAGAACGAAGATTGTGAGCCCCACTTGTCCCCAACATCAGGGTCTGATGTTATAGCCGTTCTACAGAGGGGCCGATCACCTATTAATGTCTATCGATGTAGAGTGGGAGATCAGAAAAGCTCCTGTAAGTTTAATGTCGTGGGGGGCACAAAAGCATTGTCTATTTTGTGTATTTTTACTGACAAAAATTGGAAAGATTTCAGATTTTTATAATACATACTTTTTTGACGAGATGTCCAAGACTATGGCTTCCTCTATGAAAGGGAAGTAAATTATTTGGGAACATGAGCTTTATCCAACCTGAAGGAGTCGTCATCTGCTACTCACAGGCATAAGATATTCCGTCTCACATCTCGCGTTAGGGCGATACCGGAGCGGTGTATCCCAATAACAAGGAGCAGCTCTCCGCCTTTCACTGCATTTCTACATAAATGGGATATTTACTCTCATACAGAGCGCCGGACAATGGGAGGCTAAATTCTGCCCAACATGCACCAAGGGGATCTTTCTTCTCAGGCTGGAACTGGTTTAGGCTGTCTGGAATCCCTTAAATCTTAATTATAAATGCCTTATTTAATCTCTGTTTGTGGCTATTGAGAGGCAGTTCATGAAAAGGGGATTTAAGGCTAAATTAGCCGAGCTTTTATGACATATTTGAAGGGCCTGGCTTACAGCTAAAAAGGGGATTGGGAAACTGAAACACTTGCCAGTTAGTCCATTCTCTGCTGTGTTCCTAGGCCAGAACCTCGCTTTGTAAAGAAATGGGCAAACGTTGGGTTTTCTTGGAGACCTCAGAACATTCTCTGTCCTTATACTAACTTACAAGAACGTCCTATAATAAAAGGGTGATTCTTTTCATTACGGTTTCTTTATGCGCAGGCATAATATTCTAAAATATAAAAACATCAAAGTATATAGTAGTAAAACATAAACCAGATAGGGGTTGTACAGAATTGGAAAAGTATTTGTCGCTATCTTCTCAAAACAGTGCAATGTCTGCCAAATGTGTACCGTATTACAGCTTAATAGATCACTAAGGAAAGTCCAGCTCCTTTATAGCCATAAAAAAATATTAATTAGTAATGCTTTATAAAATTAGTACAATTGGCATAAATTTCACAAACCCCTTACGGGGAGGTATATAGTAGCAAACGTATTTTAAACCTTGCGGTTCTTAATCAATGCAATCATTAGGTATACTGTATTTCATGTCTGTGTGTCCTTTTTTGTATCCCCGTTTTATACTGTTTGGCTATTTATGGTTGAAATAAATATATAAAAAATGTTCTCCTCTGTTGAATATTGTGCATCGGAGTGTTTTTTTTCCAAATGTGACTATTGGCACCTTGTGTTGCATGGTCCCATTTATCATTATGTTAGGGGAATTTTGACTCTACGGCAGACCTAAGTGGGATTTTTTTTTTCTTTTTATAATAAAGAGGTGAACCAGGGAAATATTTATTTCAATAAAGTCTTTTTTTTTGTATGTGCTTCCTTTTTATTATTTGGTTTGAAATGAGGGTGACTCATAGACACCTCCCCATTACGAGCAACAGGGCTTGATGTCAGCTGTGTTTGTGGACAATTCACAGCTGACATCAACCACAAGCCCCATTACCCCGATTGCCACCAAGAAGAGCCAAGGCGAATGGCCAGAATTGTAGCATCTCATGTGATGCGCCACTTCGGGGGCAACTTGGGACTGGTAATTTTAAGCTGGGAAGGGGACAATAACCATGGACCTTCCCAGATATATTACAGATATCCATTTATCTATCATAAAAAACAAGAATTTCTTGAATACATTATTTTCCGGTATGTGTCACACTGACGGCAAATGGTTGGAACGCACATACATACGAATGGTATCATGGAGGGCCAACAGAAAACCACACAGATAGAAAAAAACGGACCATCTCATGTGTATTTTTTTTATGCAGATGTGTGAAGGAGGCCTAAGACTGTAATCTCTTTTCTCGCCTCTTTAAACTGGAGGTCTGTGTACAACCCCCTTCCTTCTGCTATTGCTAACACTGAGAGAAGGGAGGGGAGTGCAGATCCAGCCATCAGAACCAGGAGCAGGAACTATGATGGATTTTCACTAGTTTTAGACATGCATTGGTCTAGATTAAAAAAAAAGAAACTTACAGATGATTTGGTAAAAAATCTATAATGAAGAGTTTTTTGAAAGTTGCTTAACATATAAGACAAAGTTGCAAACAGCACTATAAATAAATCCACAAGTCACTAATATTAAAACTTTACATGATACACATGCACATAACATCTAATACATTGCAGAATAAGAAAATGTCTAAATGAAAAAGTATAATCTAATATGGAGGAGTGCATCAGTAAAGGACCCCGCACCCATTGGCTGAACTTATTACCATTTTCCAAGCGCTTTTGTCCTAAACTTGGGGAGAATTGACTTAAACTATCACAAACAGACAGCCTTTTCTCCAAGGCAGGGGAGGGGGCCCGCCGATGTCAGTGCTCTTTTCAACTGGATATGTGTCCTTGTACGCACATTCAGTTGAAATGTATTGCCACCCGCTGTGTGTCCCTGCACTGCAATACATGCCGCCAGCCAATCACAGGTCAGCAGTTGACATCGGCATTCCCATAACGGGTGGTGAATGGCGGAGACGTCATATGCCACCTGTGGCTGCCATGCTGGAATCAGTTGCAGGCCTGTAGGTTGGTGTTATGACCTGGTGGTCCGGAAAATGATGGACCTGGTGGATAAGAGCACACGGAATGACCTGATAGTTACTGATAATATAGGACGAGCTCTGGGACGTGGGAACTCTGTTGACCGCAATCCCTAATCCTATCAACCACACTAGAAATAGCCGTGGATTGCTCCTAACGCTCCCTATGCAACTCGGCACAGCCTAAGGAACTAGCTAGCCCTAAAGATAGAAAAATAAAGCCTACCTTGCCTCAGAGAAATTCCCCAAAGGAAAAGGCATCCCCCCACATATAATGACTGTGAGTAAAGATGAAAATACAAACACAGAGATGAAATAGATTAAGCAAAGTGAGGCCCGACTTACTGAACAGACTGAGGATAGGAAAGGTAGCTTTGCGGTCAACACAAAAACCTACAAAAAGACCACGCAGAGGGCGCAAAAAGACCCTCCGCACCGACTCACGGTGCGGAGGCGCTCCCTCTGCGTCCCAGAGCTTCCAGCAAGCAAGACAACAATCAAAATAGCAAGCTGGACAGAAAAATAGCAAACCAGAGAAAAACAAGCAGTCACTTAGCTTCTGCTGGGAAGACAGGTCACAAAAACGAACCAGGAGTGAACTAGACCAATATTGGAACATTGACAGGTGGCATGGAGCAAAGATCTAAGTGGAGTTAAATAGAGCAGCCAGCTAACGAATTAACCTCGTCACCTGTGGAAGGAAACTCAGAAACACCCACTGCCACCAGAGAAAGTCCATGGACAGAACCAGCCGAAGTACCATTCATGACCACAGGAGGGAGCCCGACAACAGAATTCACAACAGGTTGGCTATGGAAGAGGATGCTGCATATCATGGGAGCAGAGGAATGTAAGAAGAATTGTTTATTTTTATTTTTTTTTAAATGTGTTGAATAGCAAAGGACATTATTACTGGAAGGACTCCAGGATGGGGGACATTACACCAGAAAGGGGCCCTGGATGAGGGACATTATACCAGGAAGGGTCACAGGATGGGGGACATAATACCAGAAAAGGGTCCTGGATGGAGAACATTATGCCAGGAAGGGGCACAGGATGGGGGCCATTATACCTGGAAGGGGCCAAACATGGGGGACATTATACCAGGAAGGGGCACAGGATGGGGGACATTATAACAAGATTGGGGACCATTATATCAGAAAGGGACCCAGGATGGGGGACAGTATACCAAGAAGGGGCACAGTACGAGGGACATTATAACAAGATTGGGAACCATTATATCAGGAAGGGATCCAGGATGGAGGACATTATACCAAGAAGGGACCCAGGATGAGGGTCATTAAGCCAGGAAGGGTCACAGGATGGGGGACATAATACCAGAAAAGTGTCCTGGATGGAGAACATTATGCCAGGAAGGGGCACAGGATGAGGGCCATTATACCTGGAAGGGGCCAAACATGGATGACATTATACCAGGAAGGGGCACAGGATGGGGGACATTATAACAAGATTGGGGACCATTATATCAGGAAGGGTCCCAGGATGGGGGACATTATACCAAGGAGGGGCACAGTATGAGGGACATTATAACAAGATTAGGGACCATTATATCAGGAAAGGATCCAGGATGTGGGCCATTATACTAGGAAGGATGACATTATAGCAGGAAGGGGCCCAGGATATTTTACCAGGTTTGGGGACATTATACAATGAAGGGAAACAGGATGTTGGAAATTATTAAATAAAGGGGCCCAGGAGAACATGCAAGTCTTTATGGGATCTAGAATACATACATCTGACCAACATGGAGGAGGGGAAAAAGGTCCAAATTTTACATCAGGGCTTATTGGGCTAAAGTTACACCACAGAGCTAAGGTCACCCAGAATTGTAGACAAGGCATAAAAGCGAGCAAGTAATTTTCATGACAAGTATTAACGAAACAAAGAATCACAATAACTATTCCCATAGATCAGCCAAAATGTTGATAATGATATATGTTCTTTGTATAGCCAAACAGAAAAAAAAAATAATTGCTATATTTTTCGTTTCTAATAATATAAAAAAATAAATGGGTAAGTGAACAGATTGTTTATGCTATAGTTATTATTACGACTTGGGGCTGAAGTGTAGAAACTCAGCAGGTTTTTTTTTTATAGAAAATACGTAAATTTTACCTCGGCTGTCATGTAACAGATGTTCAGAAGTTTTCAGGAAAATTACTATGCTGGAGAAATAAGTAAACTGGGAATATATAACTTATAGCTTTACAGGCACTGGAGAGAACTGGCCGACCGTCCTCAACATCACTGTTCCGATCTCATCAAGACTGAAATTACAAGATGTTTAATGAGATATTATTTAATTTACAGGATTTTTACATAGTGCCTGGTCTTAAAGGGAACCTGTCACCTGAATTTGGCGGGACCTTTTTTCGGTCCGATGGGCGGTGTTTTCCCATCTTTCCCTTCTTTTCCCGCTGGAGGCACGCTGGCCGCAATATTGGCTTGAAGTTGAATCGCTTTCCTCCGTAGAACACGCCAACTGCGGGCAAAGCCGACAAGCATTAGTGCGCATGCGCCGGCGCACTATGTCCCGGAAGTATTTCGCTGTGTTCTGGGACATAGTGCGCCGGCGCATGCGCACTAATGGTTTTCGGCTTTGCCCGCAGTTGGGCAAAGCATACTATGTGTGCGCAAGGCAAGATTGCCTTGCGCAGGCGTGTTCTACGGAGGAAAGCGATTCAACTTCAAGCCAATATTGCGGCCAGCGTGCCTACTGTGGGAAAAAAGGGGTGAATAAAACACCTGAAAACACCGCCCATCGGACCGAGAAAAGGTCCCGCCAAATTTAGGTGACAGGTTCCCTTTAATATGTTTGGCCACCCCGGAGAGCACAGATTAAGGAAAAAAAAGGCAAGTATAATTTTCCCTTTTTTGCATCATGAATGTGAAAGTTTTCTTGTATAGATATTTTTGACCGACTTGGTTCTAGAACTAGTTAACACAAAGCAACCAGAGCAATGATGTTGTATATATCTTAGCCAGGGACACGTGCATAGGCATAACCCCTCCCCATTGCGGCCAATTTCCATTTTTTATTTTGTCTTTTTCTTCCCCATCTTCCAAAAGCCATCGTTTTTTTAATTTTTACATCCACATAAATGTATGAGGGCTTGTTGATTGATTGTGTGATGTGCTGGAAAGCAGAAAAAAATTCCAAGTGTATCAAAATTACAAAAAAGAGTGCAATTCCACAATTGTTTACTGTTTTTTTTTAATTACCATGTTCATTATATAGTAAAACTGACCTGGCAATATGATTCTCCGGCTCAGTACGATTGCATAGATACCAAACATGCAGAGTGTTTGTTTGTTTGTTTTTTTTCATTTAAGTGGTGAAAAAAAATGTGTAAATTTGTAGAAAATAGAAAAGAATAAAAATGAAAAATATTCGTAGAAAGTCGCCATTTTCTGAGACGTGTTTACAATTTTTGATCAATGGGACTATATGAAGGCTTATTTTTACTTTATTTGTGGAGGCTAAAAAAGGAATTCTGGCATTTCGATTACCGTAATTTATTTTGTATTTTGATAAATTGGACTTTAATGAATACTGCAATACCAAATATGTGTGGTTTTTTTATTTTTATTTTTTTTTAATTTTTAGTAAGGGAAAATGGAGTTGATTTGAACTTTTAGTCTTCATTTTTTTCATACTATTAAAACATTTTTTTCAGTTTTTACTGTATTGGTTAGTCCCCTTAGGGGATGTGAACATTCGATTATCTGACCCCCAGAAAAAGAGCCTGTACTCTCCTCAACCCCTGAAAAAGAAACAAAATAACGAGGCCAACTTGCTCCCTTTCTGATCAGTTAGCTAGTAAGTGGATCCATAAGGGACATGGACACTATTCCCTCTAGCCTGGTGGTGCTGATCGTCATATATACAGAGCCATACAGTGTCCAGATAGTTTTATAAATTGCTCAGATAAACAATGCAGGTAGTGTTCAGATATACAAAATTTTAGTTTATCTGTGGAGGCAAAGCTCTTCCATTGGTAGTGCAGAGGGCTATGGGTTGTAACATTGGATGCCTAGGGTAGTGAAGTGGTTAATAGCAACATCTCTGATGATGTATAGCAATAAAGTAAAGGAAATATGTAAGGCGGACGTAATAACGAAACAGGTCACATGACTAGTCCAACAATAAAGATGATGCCTATTTTGTGGAAATCCGATGTGCCAACTGTCATGATCCCATCAGGTGGTTGATCAGCGGATGGCACAACAAGCACTCAACAGGATGGAAATGGGGAGAGGAAGGCCCTACTAATAGGGTATGAGGGATGGGCACCCCCTGCTCCAACCTGAGCCTGTCCCTGCACTCCCCTAATGCCCTAAGTGGGTCCTTCCCCCCACCGCTATCAGGAACCTCATCCCTCGCTGTCACCTAGCTCTGCCCTGGCTAGTGCACTGGCTGGCAAGCGTGCTAGCGTCACCACTGCAGATGAAACAACACAGGGGATAGTGACAAACAAGAGAAAGACGAGGAAAAAAACACTAAACTTAGCTTAATGGCCTTCTCTGTAGCAAAGCACCACACAGCAGAAGAAAGGCACCCAGACCATGAACTCCAAGAAACCAGCCAATTCACCACTGCAGCCAGCTAGCTCCTTACTCCTGGCTTGGTCAACATAGATGGTTTTATCATTGAATATCAGCTGATGATCAGGTGACTATTTAAAGAATGGTGGGAGTGGTCACCATCCATATCAGCTGACTGAGAAACTCTGCAAATGCAACAAGGGAAACTGACACTAACCCCCCCGCTGGCCTGAAAGGAAAAAAGCTACATTTAAAACATAGTGGAACCAGAGTTGCCACGAATGCATAAATGGATCGTGACACCAAGAAAGAGAAATCAGGCTTTGACGCTACATGCAAATTAGCCAGGAAGTGCATTAAGGGGCGTGGACTATGAGTGTACTGACACGCCTCCAATGCACTTCCTTGAGGGATTAAATCATATAGCGAAACCCAAAAAAATTGCGTACCGGCTGAGAAATGGTTATAAATGTTTGGATATTTGCGATATCAAAAGAATAAGGCACATAGACCCGAGACGCTTTTATTTTTATCTTGTTGGTTTTGGTAAAGAGCTCGGCATGTGGTGAAACAAAGAATCAAAGAAATTGGTAATTATTTCAGTTCCAGGGAACAAATGGAGACGTTTGTGGGATGTAATACCAACTTGTATGTAATATTGTATCTTCAGTCTGTAATTTTGGGAAGGAGCCTCATGCCAGTTGGCAAAGTATCTGAAAATCAAAGAACACAATAGAAAGTGCTGAATTGTCACGTAACAGAGAAGTCCAGAACATTCGCTGAGATTTACGAGCCACCGAGCACAAAAAATAAAAGCCTAATATACCGGCCTGGTACATACATGTAAAATGTTATTCCTAGAAGATATCGCCCCGTTATGGGCTTACGTTGAAGAGTAACATGTATTAGTCTATGTTACAACACGACCCCCGTCATGGGGCCAAGGTGAAAGGGATCGTTTGGTTACTCACCATGATTTTAGGCTACGTTCACATTTGCGTTGTGCGGGGCTGCGTCGGCGACGCAACGCACAATGCAAACAAGAACGCATGCAAAACGCATAGTTTTGCGACGCATGCGTCCTTTTTTTGCCGGATTTTGGGTGCAAAAAAAATGCATCTTGCTGCGTCCTCTGCGCCCTAACGCTTGCGGCAACAAAGACGCATGCATCGCAAAACGCATGCAAACGCATGTCCATGCGCCCCCATGTTAAATATAGGGGCACATGGCGCATGCATAGCCGCGGCTGCACCCGACGCAGCCCGGCAGAACGCAAATGTGAACGTAGCCATATGAAGAGATGTGTGACATGATCCTGAAAATGACTCCTCCCTAAAAGGGCAAATTTACACTAGACCATTGAGGGCGTTAAACACCCACAATTTGCTGATTAACGGATGTTTAATAGACTAATTAGTCTAATAAATTAATTTTTATCTGTTGGAAACCATTGTGACATCTTTTTTTAACTGTGTTAAGGCTACCTTCACACATCAGGTTTTTTGTTTCAGGCTAAATCCGGCGAATGTTGGAAAAACTGGATCCGGCGCAGAATGTGGAAAAACTGATGCGACGGATCCGGTTTTTTGACGGATCCGGCTAGCCTATCTAGATTATTGGATTAAAAAAAAAAATTGGTGCATGCTCAGTTTAAAAAACCGGATCAGGCCGCCGGATCCGCCATTTTCTGCATCCGGCACCTACCGGCTCCCATAGGCTTCCATCCTAGCAAACAGCCGGAAGCGCCGGATCCGGCGCTTCAGGCTTTTTCGCCGGAGACAAAAAACATTACAGTAGATGTTTTTTCCAGACGCCGGAATCGAGTGTATGCCGCATCCGGCATCAAACCGGAAGGAATGCTGGGCCATCCGGAGCAATCCGGCGCTAATACAAGTCAATGGGGGAAAAACCGGATCCGGTTTTTATTTTTTTCAGTTCTGGTTTTTCTCCCGAGAGCCGGATTTAACCTGAAACAAAAAACCTGATGTGTGAAAGCAGCCTTAGAGAACAGCGGAAGAATGGGGAACATTATTATAGGATGGTCCCAGGAGGCGGACATTATAGCAGTAAGGGGCCCAAGATGATGACATATATTACTGGAATGGGCCAGGATGGGGACATTATATCAAGATGAGGGACTTTAACACTGGAAGGGGCCAAGGATGGGGGACATTATTAATGAAAGGGACCCAGGGCAGGGGATGAAATTACTAAAAAGAAACAGTATGGGGGACATTATTACTGGAAGGGGTTTAGGATGGAGGACATTAAACCAGGAAGAGGCCCAGAATGGATGACGCTAGCACAGGATGGGAGATATTACTACACTATGGGGAGGGGCGCACGTATGTCCTTCTAGGCTTTAAAACGCTACAAAGGCTGATCTGAACATCTGAACAACATGTAGGTGGGATCCCAGATCCAAATTTTGCACGGGGGCCCATTGGACTCTAGCTACGCCATTGATCATGCATGCTGGGAAGTGAGAGGAATGAAAGTTCCAACATCTATAGTGCTGACAGAAAGTTGATAAACTGTCTACTCCAAAAATGTGGATGACAAGTTACAGACCATGATAATATGGATAGTTCTTTGACATATCAGACATATCAAATGCACCAAAAGAGCAGTTTTAATTTGTTCTGTGGGGATGAATGGGCAATGACAAGTTTTTAAGTCCTGCTCATTCTAGGCCTAGGAGTCCAGTATTAATGATCGATTGCGGTCGTAATAATGATTAACAGTTATAGAGATAGATCTCCATCACTAATAAGGCTAGATCGTCAGTATCAGACCATATTACGTCTTGTTCTGACAGCTGAGCCAGGGATTGACTCTCCATTCAATTTATTTGAAAGGGGCTGATCTGCAGAGAACTGCAATACCAGAGACAGCCACTACAAAGTGTGCGGCGCTGTGCCTTGGAATCAATAAAGAGGCGCCTCAATCAGCTGATCACAACCTGCTCTCATAACATTAAGGCTATGTGCACACGCTGTGGATTTTTCTGCGGATTCGCGGAATTTTTCCTTGAGTTTACAGTACAATGTAAACCTATGGAAAAACAAAATCCGCAGGGCACATGCTGCGGAAAAAAACGTGCGGAAACGCAGCGTTGTTTATTCCGCAGCATGTCAATTCTTTGTGCGGATTCCGCAGCAGTTTACACCAGGTGTAATCCACACAAAAACCGCGGAAAAACCGAGGTAAAGCCGCAGTGCAGATTTATCACATGGAATAAATGGCGCTATAATAATAAATAATAATAATAATAATAATTTACCAAAAGCAGTGCGGAAAAATCTGCACACCATTCCGCAGCGTGTGCACATAGCCTAAAGAAGCAGAAGAAGAAGTTTTTGCTTCCCTTTAGTTGCATTATTTTGTTTCTTTTTTATGCTATTTTATGCTTATTCTTTCATTATTTTGCAGAATTTTTTGGGAAGCGTTTTTACTACTTTTTGATGCTTTTTTTTGGTGCAGATATGTGTCATTTGAGTAAATTTAACATAATTATTTGTGTTCAATAAAAAACACATTGTTTTATTTTCTGCAGCATTTTTTGCACATTCTTATTTTTTTATATGATGAAAAAAAACACTGCAAAAAAAAAAAAACTTAAAAAGTTGTCATGCTGCAGTTTTCAAAAATGTGGTAGTTTTCCAATTTAGTCATGAAAAGGAAAAAAAAAAAAAGCAATCGTGGTCATGAGATTTCTGAAATCTTATAGCTTTTACCATAAAAAAGGCTTTTAATTTCCATAAAAAAACTGCCAAATATTCGATGTGTGACCACAACCTTACCCTGGAGAGGAGGCAGGTGCTGACCCTTCACTGCCATCACCTGAGTACGTTCTTATGTATCAACGCAAGATATTTTTTTTTTTTTGCAGAAATAAAGACAAATCCCTTAATAAAGTGGTTTGCAAAGTTTTAGAACGCTCCATACTGGACAAAATTATTTAAAAAAAAAAAAAGTTTAGTAACTCTTTAAGCACAGTAGGTAGGGCTGTAAGATCAGGCGAAATCCCTTTAGAACTTGGAAATTGAGATTAGAGGACGCCTCCTTGGCCTATGACAAGATGGCTGACCCGGAACCTTACGTGGCCTCGTTGGAAAGCATAAAGCATAGAGAAACACTAGAAGATGGAGCCGCGTCCCGATATAATAGGCCTCTGTCCTCTATCACAGCGAGAGCTACCTCTCTGCTTTTTTCTCTCCTCTCCGTGATCCATCATTACAGCGGAGACATAAATACCCACAAAACGAGCAGGAATTCCGACAAGCTGCCGAGTCTAAGATGACACGTTTAATGTCCAGCTCCGAGCTTCTGGGGCTCCGTCCCCCTGTGCTGTGTATTGGAAAGTCCCATAAAAGAAGGTATTTATAAGCTCAATTCTCCATTCTTATCCCCCCACCCACCCGAATATGGAAGGTAATTATTATTATTATTATACATTTTTATAGCGCCATTTATTCCATGGCGCTTTACATGTGAATACGGGGCAAATATAGACAAATACATTAAACATGAGCAGATAACAAGGCACACGAGTACATAAGGAGGGAGGACCCTGCCCGCGAGGGCTCACAGTCTGCAGGTAATAATAGATATTTACAGGCGCCGCTGCGAGATTGTGAATAGGAGCATATCCATGCAGGATGGTGGCGAAATAATGGTGGATAGATACAGGGCCAGCTTAACGAGGGTGTACGGACCCCCAGCCCAACTCAAGAACCCCAACCCTACCTGCCACTCCATGACTGACTCGTCTTCTGTGTCCTCCCTTGCCCTCCCTACTCATACCTAGTCTTGCCTCATACACTGTGTAATTCCAGCCTTCCAGGGAACCTGGATACAGCCGATACTATCCCAAAAACAGGACTTGGACAATACTGTTAAGCTGATCATACATCTGACGTAATTGTCATACACAGTTATTTCTCCCGACCGCACTGTAGACATGTACACTCGGCAACCTGTGTATGGATTTTTTTTATAAGAAAGGAAGAATTTATTCTCTGCCAGTCCCCAGAAGCACTAAAGAGTAAGATTGGGCATGTTAAAATTCAGCATGTCCAATCCTTCTTTTTCCTGACAGGTAATAGATAATTGGTTGATTCTTAGTTCTTATTTGCCACCCACCATCTCTGCAGTCGTTGCAGCCATCATGACGTCTGACTAACCTCTGCCACCATCGGAGTATGTCGGAGGGGTCTTGGTTTAAGGCAGTGTTCTCCAAATCCGGTCCTCAAGAGCCACCAACAGGTCATGTTTTCAGGATTTCCTTAGTATTGCACAGGTGATAATTGCATCATCTGCACAGGCAATAATTCCATCACCTGTGCAATACTAAGGAAATCCTGAAAACATGACCTGTTGGTGGCTCCTGAGGACCGGAGTTGGGGAACTATCTAGCTAGATAGATAGGACAGGACAGGATTCTGTGCGGTCAGTATAAAAACTACAAAAAATCCACACAGAGTTTACAAAATCTCCACACCTGACTAAAGGTGTGGAGGGTAAATTTGCTTCCCAGAGCTTCCAGCTAACAGAATAAATCCATACTGACAAGCTGGACAAAACATAGAATACACAGAACAATTAAGTCCACAACATGTGGACAGAAAAGAGCAAGCAAGGACTTATCTTTGCTGAACAGGTCAGGATATCAGGGAAATTCAAACAGAGATGTGAATCCAACCAGGAACCATAGACAAGTGGCACATGCTGAAGGAAAGAACCAGGCTAAATAGCCGAGCAGAATAGACAATCAGTGGAAGCAGCTGCAGACTGCTAAATCCAAGGAGCAGCCATACCACTTAAGACCACCGGAGGGAGCCCAAGAGCAAAACTCACAAAAGTGCCACTTACAACCACCAGAGGGAGCCCAAGAGCGGAATTCACAACAGTTATCCCTTATCCATGCAATAGGAGATAACTTCCCAATTGCTGATGGTTCAACCACTAAGACCTCCACTAATCTCAAGAACTGGGGCCTATTGGAGCGATGGTTCACCATGCATGCCATTAATTCTTACTTGGACTTGAAGAGGGCAAGTTTCTGGCGCTCCCATAAATAACACTTCTTTAATGGGCACCTCTTGTCATAGAAATAAATTCCCCAAAATTGTATAATTTGATAATATAAGTAAGGCGAATGTGACCTATGCCTCTGTGCTGCATCTAATCTCCATTAGAGAGGCTTGGTAGACCAAGTGGATACCAATGTGGGTCAGATGGTCATCTTCTAGTATTGAAAAATTATTAATTCTGCCTAGTAGAGGGATACTGCCCTAAAAAGTATGATTCCCTGTTCAAAGTATACCCCAATAAGAAAGTACCTAGATCTCAAAGTAGGGTGAAACTATGGCTTTTTCAGGGCTACACTCTAAGAGGGGATGGTGTAGCAGCCATGATCATCCCATTGATGGTCACACAGATTAAATCAAAGTAGACAGATTGGTGACCAAGTGTTTAGCAAACAAGTGTCAGACTAACATTTTGATCCATAAAATAATCTTTTTCTGGAAATGTTATTGGAATGTTCTTTCAGAAAAAACATATTTCATGAACGAGTGAAAATTTCAAAAACAGCGACATCTTTTCTTGGCAACCAAAGTCAGTCATCGTTTAGCAGCCAGGAAAGTCCGCCATCGGGTGGCTTTCATTTTGATTAATTTCATAATGATGCCTCATTCAGATAAATGTTCATCAGTTTTTCTACTATATAAAAAATTTTTTTTAAAGTTTCTCCAACTCCTGCTATGTAACAGCGTGTGAAAATCAGAACCCTGTAGCAGTGCCGATTTTGATCAAACACTTAAATCAATAGCAGACATGTCTCCGCAATTTTGTGCGGGCCAGTGAAATATCACTGACATGTGAAGTGCCCCATTCACTATTATGGGTGCGAGTGATATCCGTGAAAACACAGATAGCACTATTACGCAGAAAACAGGTGTCCGAATGATCCCCAACGCTGGGGCTACGTAGCAACTTTGGTAGCAACACAGATTGCGCAGCCAATGATCGCTATGCAACACTGTTACATCGCAGTGTAATACAAGCAAATGAGTTTCAGTGCAACCCCCAAATGTACCGCGATGATAACAAGCAAGTCACAAAAAATCTAACAGTGTCCAAATTTTTGCAACTAGTTAGTCGTGGCTCCCTTTGGGTCACAAAGTGACCTCATTAACTTGTATTGTGTTGCCATGTAACTGCTACATAGCGATTTTTGGTCACGCGACCTAGTCTAATTTCTATGGCTACTCTGAGGGTTCCATCCTTCCATTCATAGGGTAATTTTCTATTTTTCTATTTTCTATTATTATTGCATTTTTATGTACTTATTTTAGTAGTTAAGATTCATTATAGTTTAGTTATTTTTAGATTGTTAGCGCAATAATATAACTATGTTTGATGACGACTTTGTAGTTGGAGGAGTGAAGATCTGGAGATAATGTAACCTCAATATGTTTATACTTCACTAGATCTGGGACAAGTCAATCCAGGCAAGATAACCTGGTCAGCAAAGCATTTACCACACCAAGAACTTCTGGCATTGTCTGTTATCTGAGTGACAAGGAATCTTCCAGACCTAAAGAGTGTGTAAACATGAAACACAAGGACAGATAGTGAGAGAGGAGCAGACATATCTGTAGGACATGGGAAAGCGAGACAGCAGGCACAAATATTTATGCATCCAAGGATTAAAGATGCAACCGGCCGATCTAATGACTAAACATGGGTGAGTGATAGCCCGGTATTGACCAAACATGCTGTGATTTCACACCAGCAATTGCGATGGAGGTTAACAAATATCCCAGCTCAAGCTTTTCTCACAAATGGTCCTCACTATGGATAAATACTACATTGATTAAACAATAATGTTGTCTTAAGCTTTGCACCTGTTCTTTCTTGTATGTACTCCAGGCTTATTGAGAAAGCAAAGCGCCTCAACGACCATCCGTCAACACTTTACGGACATCCAATGGACAAAATATGCAAGCGAAAAGGAAAAATCTTTTACCTTCAGGGATGAAAGAGCGCGCTAAATATAGGACTAACAAGTCCTACAAACCACACATATCTACAAATATAGACGTGAACTCAAAATCAAAACTTAACACCAGAGATGACCAAACCGATTGAAATGTGCTTCAAAAATTACCAAAAATGTGGATTCGCCTATAACAGATATTTTGGTAATTCATAGGGCTGGGTTAAAAAAAATGATACTCGCCTGGCCTTTACCTTCACAGCTTCACTTCAGTCTGGTCATAATCTCCTGTCGGATCACTCATAGGGTCTCTTATATGGCATCTTTGGCACTGGCACCAACTTGGTCCCATGACATCTCAGGAGGCTTGGTCACAAAGCTGTCTTTCAAAAGACCACATGGGTGTCCAGAAAGAAAGAGAAGACTGGATTGGAGCAAGTCTGCATGGAAGGACAGTTGAGTGTCGGGTGAGTATAATTTTTTTTTACATCGTTTTACTTATGTTTGTTGCGCTCTGGGGTCTGAAGGGACCATAAACCATAAAAATGCACATTATCAAATTTCCTGCCCTAATCTGAGCAAATCTGCTTTATTCCAATTTTTGTCAGACTTGCTCGTCCTTACTTATCCCCTACCCACAATATAGGTGATGCATTCCCAATCACAGAAGGGGTCTGACTAAAGGAATTGGTTCTTGAGTCCAGACTAAAGTCGTCCATACATATTAGATGGGTGTAGGTGGCCAATCGTTCGCCTGACAGCCAAATCAGCCATCTCTCCCATCACAGGAGCTCTTGGTCGGCTGATCGCTTCTCTATGGTGAAGCTGTCACCAGACATCTCTGCCACTGGCTAATCTCTAGCATAAAAAAACTAACTGAAATGAGACATGTCCAATCAACATCTCCTCCGGTTTTACTGTGCACCTACACACATTAGAAGGTTGGCCAAACCCGTCGATATTGGTAGCTTTGCCCAACATCAGTCTAATATGCATGGTAGGGCGTAACTCGGTACTTTCACAAAGAATGACCAAAGCATCCACAGGATGGGTGATAAAATACTGTGTCTATGGGGGAGCTGAGCACAGCACTGGGCTACCTCAGTCTCTGCCAGTCTAGTAGAAGAAGAATGGGGGGAGTGTGGCACATGTGTGTCTACCGCTTCATTCTAACAGGGCATTTCAGAGCCTTTTTAACGCCTTTTTAAAACCTGTATTTTATGTGTCCCAGACCGGGTGCTTGCTTAAATTTAAGCAAGCACCCGGTCTGGGACTTATGAAATACAGGCTTTCCACATTCATCAGTCTACCCAAGGATATCTCATGAACTATACCTTCCAGATTTAACAAATCGCACCTGCAGGGAAGAAAAATCCCTGTCTAGAAGAGAATACCTGCTGAGGTTGCTCTTTTTTTTTACCTTTAATAAAAGAAATCTTGTTTGCATTCAAAAGGAGTGTGCAATTGATATTTATTCCACATATATAGTTAGTGCTGTGCGTGTGTAGTTTACTATACATGTATTAACCTAAGAAATAAATAAATTAAAAACATGGTGTGGGTTCCCCCTATTTCTGTAACCAGCAAAGGTAAAGCAGACAGCTGCAGGCTTATATTATCAGGCTGGGAAGGTCCATAGTAACTGGGTCCTTCTCAGCCTAATAATACCAGCCCCAGAGGTGGAACCTCACATGAGATGCGCCAATTCTGGCTATTCGCCTTCGCTCTTCCCGATGCCCTGGTGCGTCAGCAATCGAAGTAATGGTAATTGGGTTTGATGTCAGCTGTGATTTGTCCAAAAACATAGCTGATATCAAGCCCTGGTTTTAGTAATGGAGAGGATTCTATCAGACACCTCTATTATTAACCCATGAAAAAAAGAATAACGCACGTAAAAAAACCTTTATTTAAAAAAACACTCACCAACACTTTCCCTGGTTCACCACTTTATTTTAAAAAGAAAGTTCTGACGTAGTCCAACTGAATCCTCCGTATAAAGCCTATGGAGCCTCATACTGACGCACCATAGACTTTGTCACTGCGTGAGACCCGGCGACTCGGAAAAGTAGTGACATCAATAATGTTACCACTCTTCACAGTTGCCAGGTTACACAGAAGGCAGCGTGACCCCGTGACTCTGATGAGCGGAAATGTCACTGATGTCAACGGCATTTTAGAGTTGCGGGTCTCGTGCAGCGCTGCATGACCCGGTCACAGGCTTTGCACAAAGGGTCTAATAGTCTTAGACACGTACATGTGAAGGAGGCCTAAGACTTTTTACACACTGAATCTTTTTGCTGACTTTGAGGAGCAGAAATTTGTTGAGGAGATTAGAGGTTTGGAGGAGGATTTAGAGAGTTTTCGATCCAAAAACTCCTTGAAAAACTGTGTCCCAGCATGATGCCTTTGGTCCTATTTTTTGATAAAAAATAAAAAATACTTCTACCTTGAAATCTTTCTGTAGTTCATTATATCTAGGTCCAGACTTACCCTTGAATTTTCACGTAGAGCATAATTACCACCGTGTAGCTAAAATCGAATCTGAATTTGCCATTGATTAGGCCAATAAAATTCTTCAGACTCTACAGACCTCCAAGTTCAACCACTAAGAGCAGAGACCAAAAACCACCACCATATATAATACCATAAAACTTGATGTCAGGACTGTCTGATGACTCTTTGCTCTCCGGATTTTATAGACAGTCACTTAATTAGTCTGATGTTTTTACCACCTTTTAGCCACATTCTGGCCTGTAAACCAAACAACAACATGATGGCTTTACATCTAGTGGGGGCTATTATCAGGCAATAAAAAGATTTAGCCTTTACTATTCTCCACCCACGGAGCCCACCCCCCACTCCATTACCATCCTCCATGTCTGCAAATTGGTCTGTGTTGAATAGAGGAGTATTTTACAGCTAGCCCTGGGATTGTACAACCTGTGCTGACCAGCATTGCCTCCTACGAAGAGAAGCCATTTCTGTTGCTCATCATTTCAAAATTTACCTCCAAAATTGTAAATCCAAAAAATTTTTGACCCATAGGTAGCATGTCCAGGATTGTTTCCTCACGTTTGTTCACATCTCTACAAGATGTGGAAACCATTAGAATGTGGAGTATGTTTGGGTGAGTCTTTTTTTTTTTATGCATTTTTGAAGCAGAAACTCTCAAAAATTCTCCAAAACATTTAGTTTCTGCTTTGTTTTCACTCCAAAAACTCAACAAAAGCATTCAGTGGATTTTGGAGCAGAATCGACTACAAAATCCACTTAAGAAAACTCTGCGTGAACATACCCATAAAGGAGTCTGCCATCACTGTACTGAGCAAGAGGCGCACATCTAGTCCGAATGTAGCCAGGAGTATGCATAACACATCACATGACCAGCGCCGTCACAAGAGAATCCTGGCTGACAAACCTGGACAACCCCTTTAAGGTTGAAAATTTAGTTTTCTTATGCAGGTTTTGCAGCAGATTCTGTTCCAAAATCCATAAGAAAAATCTACTTCAAATACTCTTTGGATAATATTCTTATAATTGATAAATAACATTTAAGGCTGCGCTTTCACGAGGACCTTTTTCTGAGTTTTTGACGCTGTGTATTTTACAAAAAAAAAATACAAGTAACGTATTTTACTTAATGGGAGCAAAAATGGTGCAAAAGATCAGCGTCATTAAAAACTCACCCAATGTTCCCATTGTGGGAACTGAGCCTGTTGCTGTATTCTCTGCATGAAAAAAGAGGCAACTTGTCAATTCTCGAAGGTACGATGTGCTTGAAAATGTATAAATTTGACTTCTGAATCAATTTAAGCACAAAAAATGCCACGAGTTAATTACTGCTCCTTTAGCCTATGTTACCACAATGAGCCTTTTGGTGAATTTTTGATGTTGCAGATTTTTTTGCACCATTTCTGCACCCAGTAAGCAAAATAGATCAGTTGCATTTTTTTTTACTCTGGGTAAAAAATCCTCATCGAAAACTCATCGTGGGAATGTAGCCTTAAAGACCGGTTTAGGCTACATTCCCATGATGAGTTTTGATGTTGAAAAAAAAAATTCAAAGTAACCTATTTTACTTAATGGGAGCAGAAAATCTACAACATCAAAAACTCACCAAAAGCTCATCGTGAGAACAGGCTGATACGGGGGAACAGGGATACACGATACCTGCACGAGGAAAGAACAATCAATAATAAATTATAGCTAATCTGTCAGGCCACGTTTAGCCTCATCCTTCTCCATCCGTCGGCCACTTTTGAAAATTTTTCTGGCTGGAACAAAAAAAAAATGCCAAAAGTTACAACATTTATGAAAAAATATTTGCATTCCATGATGAGTTCCGCTCAATAAGTTTGAAATCCACATTTGTAAATTTGGCAGCCGATCAACAGGAAAATCTGCAGCCAAAACCGCAAGTTTTTTTTCACTGAAGTCAATGGGGAAAATCTGTAACAAATCCTGGAAAAATCTGCACAAAAGGCCAATTCTGCACAGAAAATGTTCAGAGCCTGTAGATGAAATTTGATAAAATGTTATTCACTTGTCTGCTGCTTTATGTGTTTTTCTGCAAATTTTTCATGCGCAATTCTGCATCGAAAATCTGCATCAAATCCATCTTAGAGCCTAAAGGTTGATTATAGCTATACCAATACCAACTGCTGGAAACTCAGCAGGGGCGCCAAAACTTTCCTAAAGTCACCCAGAGATTTACAACATGCTGTAAATCACTTTTGAGTAAAGCCTTCTATAGACAATATATTGCTGGTGGATCCTTGGCCAACTGCTATTTCTCCCGAGTCCCTCACACACAAGAATACTCGTATTGGCCAAACACTTCCATACTTCCTAGGAGATACTTTTTTACTCTAAGTACTGGTAGATAATATTAAATGTCCCTACATCATCTACATGGATGAGACAAGGAGGCAATACTGCTGTATATATGCCTATATTATTTATAGGAAGAGAAAGGGAGGCAGTATAATCAATATCTACATTAATTCCAGGAATAGGGAGGGAGAAAGCACTATCTGTGCCTACATTTTTTTTTAAATAAGAGACTGGTAAATAGTACTAAATGTGCCTATTTTATTTACAAGAAGAGACATGGAGACTATCTGTGGCTACATTTTTTTACACTAAGAGAAGGGTAGGCAGTACTATATGTGCCGACATTATATACAAGAAGAGACCTTTAGGCTATGTGCACACGTTGCGGTTTTTGCTGCGGAAAACAAAAACCACTGTGCACATGCTGCGGAAAAACCCGCGCGGAAACGCTGCAGTTTATTTTCTGCAGCATGTCAATTCTTTGTGCGGAATCCACAGCGGTTTGGCACCTGCTCCATATTAAAAATCCGCAGGTGTCTAAAGCCGCAGTGGAAACCGCACAAAAAAAAGTAATACTTTTTGCACTGCGGATTTAATCAAATCCGCTGCGGAAAATTCCCCAATGGAATCCGCAGCATGTGCACATACCCTTAGGCAGCACTCTCATTTAGTATTTTATTTACAGGAAGAGATGAGGAGGCAGTACTATGTGTGCCTGCATTTTTTTTTACAATAAGAGGCAGGTAGGCAGTACTATATGTGCCAATATTGTTTCCAGGAAGAGACATGGAGGTAGTACTATCTTTACCTACATTATTTACAGCAATAGAGAGGGAGGCAGCATTATCTGTGCCTATTTTATTGACAGGAAGGTTAATGGAGGCGAACTATCTGTAGCTACATTTTTTTTACAACAAGAGACAGGTAGGCAGTACTAAATGTGCCAATATAATTTCCAGGAATTTATATGGAGGCAGTATTCTGATTGCCTTCACCATTTAAAGGAAGAGATTGAGAGGCAGGACTATCTGTCGCAACTTTTTTCTATAATAAGAGACAGGTAGGCAGTACTATATGTGCCAATATTATTTACAGAAAGAGAAAGGGAAGCAGTACTATCTGTGCCTATATTATTTACTGACGGAAGAGACAGTGAGGCAGTTTATCTGCGCATAAATTATTTCCAAAAAGCATAGGCAGGTAGTACTTTTTGTGGCACATATTGCTATACCAGTCACATTTTAACTTATCCTAGCAATAGTCACCCTGCCCCCTTGGGCAGCCATAGTGTCCCCAAAGACATCCTAAATGCTCACAAGGAAGCTACAACTAATGCCAATGTCCTTATTCCAAGCAAAGTACCCTCATGCCAGCTACTATTGACCGTTGATGAAAGCAATGCCCTACATGACCCTGTGAAGTCTTCAAAAAATGTCTAAGGACACTCAGAGCTCTTGGCAAGATGGGGCGTAGGGGCACCAGCCCATAGTGCCCAATTTGTTGTTCATTGGGGTCTTGATAGTAAAAATTTTCATTTTTAAAAATGGATGTAACTGAAAAAATCAGAAACAATAACTGCAAAAAATTAAAGCTGTATCTGGTGGTTGATGAAAAAGTGAGCAGAGAAACTCGCCATATCTGTCCAGATGAAGATATCAGGGAGAGGGAAGAAGAGGAAGAGGAGGTGGACCTTGGTGTCACATGATGGAAAAAACATCTCCATTACACGGAAGCAAGTAACTAAGAAATGTGTCGGACTTCTCCAATACGTGTTCCCGTGAATGGAATTGGCCGCCATTGTGACGAGGATAAATAAGGAGATTGTTCAAGGCTTTTTGTTTTGTTGGAGAGCAATTTTTTTTTCCACCAGAAACTATGAGAAAGGTGTGTCCGACCTGCTGAATGGAGCTACTGTGACCAATACGCCGATTTGTTCTGCTGGGTTGAAGAGGAATAGACATGCCAGTGTTCAGTGGAGCAGTGGGAGGGCGGGCGAGTGTATGTGCTGACTAAATTAGACTCATCAGTAAAGAGATTCTGCCTATTGTATGATGGGTTATAAAGCTGTCACTGCTCGCAGCATTGAAATTCTCTCCCATGCCTGTTCTGGCACTTAGCTGTGAACACAGGCCTAGTTCCCACTTTTGTCTTCTTGAGAAACCATTGGCACATTTAGTCTTATAATGCCATCTCAATTCTGCCATATTAAGATGAACATCCCCGGCTTCACACGGGACACCACTTGGCAAGACCCTACTCACAGCGAAGCCCCTTTATTGGGTAACTTGGTCTATTGCAAACTAGCTTTAAACTTCTAAAGTTACTTGGAAAAGGCTTAACCCAAAGTGATGTGAAAAAAAATTATGGCTTTGAGATAATTAGCGATTACGGAAAATTCTGCATTCAAAGAGAATTTTTCAATTTCCCGTAAAGCTATGTTCACATTTGTCTTCGTCAGCATTTTCGTCAGTCTATTAAGTGGCATCTAAAAATGGAAGAAACCACAACAGAATCCCAAAAAAGACAATCTTTTTTCAATCATCAGGTAGATGCGGCCCTATGTCTATGCGGCGCCTAGGGGCTCCATAGCAAAAGTCCTAATTGGTCTCCAAAAGTCATAATTGCCTCCCCTCCGACAAAAAAATATTTGGGGCACAAAAAAGCATTTACTACAATTTTGCAGACCTTACAAAGTAATTTTGCCCCTATTGAAGCCTCTTAGTGTTCCCACGCTCTATAATGGCCCCAACTAGCACCCCATACAGTCTAATGGCCCCCACATAAGCCTCCACACAGTATAATAACCACCCATATACCTCCACATACTATGATGGCCCCATAAATAGCCCTCCACATAGTATGATGGTCCCATAAATAGACCTTCACATAGTATGATGGCCCCATAAATAGCCCTACACATAGTATGATGGCCCCATAAATAGCCCTACACATAGTATGATGGCCCCATAAATAGCCCTCCACATAGTATGATGGCCCCATAAATAGCCCTCCACATAGTATGACGGTCCCATAAATAGACCTCCACATAGTATGATGGCCCCATAAATAGCCCTACACATAGTATGATGGCCCCATAAATAGCCCTACACATAGTATGATGGCCCCATAAATAGCCCTACACATAGTATGATGGCCCCATAAATAGCCCTCCACATAGTATGATGCCCCATAAATAGCCCTCCACATAGTATGTTGGCTCCACAAAAAGTCTGCCATATATTATGATTGTCGCACAAATAGTCCTTTACATAAAATGGTGGCCACAAAAATAACCCTTCACATAGTATGATGGTCCCATAAATAGCCCCCCACATAGTATGACGGCCCCATAAATAGCCCTCCACATAGTATGATGGCCCCATAAATAGCCCTACACATAGTATGATGGCCCAATAAATAGCCCTCCACATAGTATGATAGCCCAATATAAAGCCCTACTGTTGTGAATTCTGTGGCAGAGCTCCCTCCTGTGGTCACAAGTGGTACTTCGGCTGGTTCTCTCTGTGAGCTTCCGTTGGTGGAGGAAAGTGGTACTGCGGCTTCTGAGTTTCCTTCCTCAGGTGATGTGGTGAAGTCGTTAGGTGCTGCTCTATTTAACTCCACCTAGTGCTTTGATCCTGGCCTCCAGTCAATGTTCTAGTATTGGACCTGTTTCCTCCTGGATCGTTCCTGTGGCCTGCTGCTCTGCATAGCTAAGTTCCTCTTTGCTATTTGTTTGCTGTTTTTTTCTGTCCAGCTTGTCAATTTGTATTTTTCTGCTTGCTGGAAGCTCTGGGACGCAGAGGGTGTACCTCCGTGCCGTTAGTTCGGTACGGAGGGTCTTTTTGCCCCCTTTGCGTGGTTTTTGTAGGGTTTTGTGTTGACCGCAAAGTTACCTTTCCTATCCTCGCTCTGTTCAGAAAGTTGGGCCTCACTTTGTTAATCTATTTCATCTCTACGTTTGTCTTTTCATCTTAACTCACAGTCATTATATGTGGGGGCTGCCTTTTCCTTTTGGGTATTTCTCTGAGGCAAGGTAGGCTTATTTTCTATCTTCAGGCTAGCTAGTTTCTCAGGCCGTGCCGAGTTGCATAGGGAGCGTTAGGCGCAATCCACGGCTGCCTTTAGTGTGTTGGAGAGGATTAGGGATTGCGGTCAACAGAGTTCCCACGTCTCAGAGCTCGTTCTTGTTTTTTGGGTTATTGTCAGGTCACTGTATGTGCGCTGACCTCTATGTCCATTGTGGTACTGAATTACCTTTCATAACACCCTACATAGTATGATGGCCCCATAAATAGCCCCCCACATAGTATGATGGTCCCATAAAAATATTATAATCTCTCTTCTGCGCAGATGTACTGTACTTTGTTGATGCACCTGTGCATTACAGTACTTTTCTCTGCCCTCATCTGAGAGATTGAGGGTGTTGTGTGGATGACAAAGGACCATGGGAGTAACAATCGCTGTCACATAGGTTACGACCAGGACAGGGCCCACACAGGACAAGAGCCTTATGACGCTAGCACCTATTTCAGCTGAATATGCATCCGAGGATGCACATTCAGCCGCAATGTATTGACCCATCAGGGGTCTGCACTGCAATACACACTGCCGGCCAATCAGAGGTCTGCAGCTGACGTCGGTGTGTCAGTCACAGGTGGCGCATAGCAATGACATCATGCATCACCCATAGCAGGCACACCGAAGTCAGCTGTCAGCTTCTGTGCCGGCTATAGAAGAGGATTCCATATGTCATGGGAGTGAAGAGAACAGAGGCAAAACAGGGAGAGGGACATCATACCAAGAAGGAGCCCAGGATAGGGACATATATTACTGTAAGGCCAGGATGGGGACATTATTAATGGAAAGGGCCTGGCATGGGGGACAATATTACGAGAAGGGGTTTAGGACTTATTTTTCTGGAAGGGGTCAGGACGGGGAACATTACACTAGGGTGGCAGACATTATCAGTTCAAGGGGCCCAGGAATGGGGAACGTTATGCCAGGAAGAGGCCGAGGATGAGATACATTATTCCAGGGAGTGGCCAGGATAGGAACATTATTGCAGGTAGGGGTTCAAGCCAGGATGTTGGATCTTATTACCGGACGAAAAGGAACCCAGGATCTTGGACATTATTACTGGAAGGGGCACAAGATGTTGGACATTATTACTGCAAGAGACCCAGGATGGAGGACATTATTACTTGAAGTAGCAACACAGGATTTGGGACATTTTTACTGAAAGGGGCCCTGGATGGAGGACATTATATCAAAAAGGGGCCCAAGATGCGGGACGTTATTACTGGAAGGGGCGTAGGATGGAGGACATATAGTACTGGAAAAGGCCAGGATGGGGACAGTACACTAATCTGGCAGACATTATTACTGTAAGGGGCCCAGAATGGGGGACATTATGTCAGAATGGGGCCCAGGATCGAGGACATTAGTACAGTATGGGTGGCATTATTATATCATGGGTGGGTGGGTGGGCAACACGTACTTCTTTATAGGATGAAGAACACTACAAAGGTTAAAACATCTGACCAACATGTAGTTGGGGTCCCAGATGCAAATTTTGCACAGGGGTCCATCGGACTCTAGTTACGCCACTGCGGAAAATGCATCATCCACATGAAGCAGGACAGGAGGACGGCCCTTGCAGGGATAAACGAAGTGGTGAGTAAGACCATGTGAGGGAATTACAAACAGTATTTTGGGGGATAATAGACAATAGCTAATTTGGGGAAAACCTAGTGACCTGTTCGGAAGCAGCCCAATTTTTGTCCATTGGAGAAGCATCAAAAATTTTCAATCATTATTCTCTCTTTTTTTAAAGGTATGTTAGTATTTTGGGTAACTCGAATATCCTTATAGCCTAATACCCTACAACTTAGAATATTCTGGATTAGGTTCTATCAACTAAAAACTCATAAACGGAGACATATTTATTTTGAATGATTTTTAATTAGGTTGCATTGGAAACTGGAGCTGAGGTGGAACAACAAAAAAAATCTTTCACTGGTCGTCGATCCAGCAGCTTTGTTACCCCCACAGCTTTGCGTTACAAAATATTGTTTTACGCCCATGGAGAGAAGAGTTTGTTTTTTTTTTCTTCCCCCAAATCATTTCTCGAAATAATAAGATCTGAATAGAAAAGTTGAGATGTTTATAGACGATACAAGAAGCCTTGTGGATTGAGATATCTTCTCCCCACCCCACCGCCCGGCCACTGCAGTCGTTACATTTCATACTCTCGCCCAAAAAACGCTGTGTGATAATAATCGTTTCTTTTGTGGGATCTTTGCATATTAGCAAGGGCCTGCAGTGTGTTTGAGGTGGTGACAAAGGGAAGGAGAGTGAGTTTTATTGAAAAGCTTATTGTGGGGTGAATGCAAATTTCTCCAGCTAGAGAAGCAAACAAGGATTAGAAGCGGAGGGGTTTCAAAGTGGCAAAGGCCATCTGTCCGGGCCTGAGAAAGAAGCCTTCTCGCTTCCAATGTATGTTAATTAACGCTCAGATTGGCTCAGCTGTCACCGCCATACAGCAAACTAACATTCAAAACGGCTCCTTATTTTATTGTCGTCATCGCAATCTCGACATTCTAGAACGCTAAGTACGCGCTCCAAACTTTTCTAAGCCGGGACACAATTTTTCAGAGTTTTTTTTATTATTTAACTTTTTTTTTTGCAAATTTAAAAAAAAAATTAACGTTCGATTTTTTTCCAAATGTAAAAAAAAAAACAAGAACAGAAATCAAATTATAATTTTTAAACAAAATAAAAGAAATACTAATAATAAAAAAACACTAAACTTTATTAGGGATAAACATTAATGCTCTAAAAATAAATGATATCATTTTTGACAATTTTTTCTAAATAAATAAAACAAAAACAACTGAGATTAGAATTGAAAATGTACTTTGTTTCAAGAATGTCGATGTCGTGATATCAAACGAAATCGGAGTTGAAAATGTTTAAAGCTGAATTTTGTATTTTTTTGAATCTTGCCGAAAAATCTAATAGTATTCTTTAAACGATAATAAAAAATAATTTAAAAGTAGATTTTTAAAAATTTTCCGTTTAAAATGTAAAATTGTGACTTTTTTAGATGCCTTTAATATTGTAAAATATTGTAAAATATTAACGTTTTAACTTTTACTGGCTTGGTTTCTGTATGGAAAATATTAATATTTTTTTTAAATGTGTTAAGTTTTTGTCTTCCCATAGACTAATGTTTACTTCCCTATGGATTATTAAAATAATAATAATAATAACAATTCTAATACTACTGCTAGTGCTAATAATAATAATAGTACTGCTAGTGCTAATAATAATAATAATTCTATTATTATTATTATTATTATTATTATTATTATTATTTTAATAATCCATAGAGAAGTAAAAATTAGTCTATGGGAAGACAAAAACTTAACACATTTAAAAAAATATTAATATTTTCCATACAGAAAGCAAGCCAGTGAAAGTTAAAACGTTAATATTGTATGATACAAATATTTCATTATTATTATTATTATTATTATTACTACATATGAAAATAAGCATTTGTTTTTAGAAAAAAAATACTATCCTGGAACCAAGATGAAAAAGTAAAAAAATAATATTGTAAAATACCAATATATTCTAATAATAATAATAATAATAATAATAATAATCCATATGGAATAAGAATTCATTTGTAGGAAATAGAAAAAAAATACATTTCAAAAACATATTTCCTTCCAGAAACTAAGCCAGTAAAAGTGAAAACCTGTTGATATCTTTGTGTTTGCATGGGCAAATGTGACTTAATTTGCCGTTGTTAGGCATTGACCATTTCACGGTGGACGCTGATGGTCACTCACTTGCTCATAGTTCACACATGGCCAACAAAGCACAGCTTCACCTCCTGTCAGAGAATGTCTCCTGCTTCACCCTCATAGAAGGCCAGACAGAGCAGGCTTTGAAGAAGACAATGAAGTCACTAATGCACGTGAATGCAGAGGCTTTACCATGTGAATGGATTATTGATTGGCTGTCCCAAAACAAGACATGACCTAGCCCTCAGTCCAGGGCTGTGAACATGTTTCCTTAGAAAAACACCCAACCAGAAAATGAAATCAACACTCCTTGCTAAATTGTACGAACAGATCACCAGGACAAACAAACAAAGCCCATTTTAAGTGTACATACATGTTCCCCCCAAAAAAGCCCCAATATGTAATAATGAGTGTGTCCAAAGTCACTCTGTACAGTTTATGCAGGTTTTATTGGCTTTTCTCATTATTTCTATTTCTAAGTTGTGAGCCATGACAACCTCTCAATAAACCGATTTACTATAAAATGGTTGTGGCGCTGCATTCCCTGCTTCGGCTTTTATACAGCCTATTATAGGCTTTGCTATGATATGTAATGTGATATACTATAGGATGGCTGTGCTGTACTATATAATGTGATAGCTATAAGGAATTATTGGTAAACCAAGTACTCGCCCGAGGACATGATGACTGTGAAGGTCCCTTCCAACTCTAACATTCTATGATTCTATGTGAGCCTTCTGTGGCTCACGCCTCATTGTGCAAAATAATGGTGGTTATTTTTAGCAATTTGTGAGAAATTGAGTCACAAATTGTTCAAATTTGATGGGTCTAGAGGATTTTAAAAAAATTGCATCACATATATTCATTCTCCTTTAGTAGCACCTTCACTTAGGTGCCATTCCCTTATTGGCACAATAGGAGGGAGGGTGGGTTGAGATTACCATGCTATGTGATGAAAAGTCCTAGTTAGTTTAGTCCTGGAGGATGCTTGTCCAGTCGGTGATTGTGGCAAAGTAGAAGCACAGGAGGAGGGAAGGTGGAGTTCAGCACGACCATCCTGGTAGTAAAAATTTAAATTTTATTGAAATCAAAATATAAAAACTTTAAAACAAAAACCTGATGCGTTTCTGGCACATCAGTGCCCTTCCTATGCACTGATGTGCCAGAAACTCATCAGGTTTTTGTTTTAAAGTTTTTATATTTTGAGAACTTTCTGCCACTTACATTGTGTTGTTATATACACTGGGCCTAAGTTGTGGTTCAGTCTCCCAAAAAAAGGGGAGATTCAAATTCTCACAAAGTGGATATACTTCTCTCCTGTTAGTTTGTCGTATATCAGCCAGCCACTTTCTGCCACTTACATTGCGTTGTTTTTTTGCACAGGGCCTGATTTTTTGTTCAGTCTCCCAAAAAAAGGGGAGATTCAAATTCTCACAAAGTGGATATACTTCTGTCCTGTTAGTTTGTCGTATATCAGCCAGCCACTTTCTGCCACTTACATTGCGTTGTTTTTTGCACAGGGCCTGATTTTTTGTTCAGTCTCCCAAAAAAAGGGGAGATTTAAAATCTCAACACGTTTAAATACACCTTCTACCTTGTTTTACAGTACCATATAACGGTTGTTATTTTGGTTAGATTTTCCAAAAAATGAGGAAGTCAGGTGGAAGAGGCCGTGGGCGGTGGTTGCCAGCTAGTACCGATGGTGGTGGTGGTGCATCTGGTGGTAGTGGCAAAAGCACAATAGCACCTAAGGCTGGAGGTGTTGAGCCAGCATCATCGTCTGGCTACACAAGGCCTCGAAGGCTCCCTTATTTGGGAGTAGGAAAACGGCTTTTAAAGCCAGAGCAGCAGGAAAAAGTTTTGGCTTTCCTTGCTTACTCAGCCTCTAGATCTTTCGCCTCCTCTTCAGAAAGTTCCAAATATAAAAGCAGCGAGTCATCCATGGATGCTCCTGGTCAGGAATAAGACGTTTCCTTGTGTCCTTCACCCAAACCAAAAGTGAAGGATGCGTCAGGCGACACTACAGGTTACTCCATGGAGCTCTTTACACATACTGTGCCTGGGTTAGAACGGGAAATTGTTAACTGCCCATTACAAGATGAATCGGACATGGAGTGCACTGATGCACAGCCACAGCTAGATTATAATGCTGTTCCATTGACTCAAATCACTACATTGCCCTCGCAGTGTACTGAGGCAGA
Source organism: Ranitomeya imitator (assembly GCF_032444005.1). NCBI lineage: Eukaryota > Metazoa > Chordata > Amphibia > Anura > Dendrobatidae > Ranitomeya > Ranitomeya imitator. The sequence goes on along the minus strand of NC_091282.1, from coordinate 1,199,284,012 downwards.
ATCTGACCCTGATGAGACTATGGTGCTCCGTCCCGAACGCTATAGCACCTTACACGGTGACACAGAGGAAGGTGCACATGACATTGAAGAGGAGGTGATAGATGACCCAGTTGTTGACCCAGATTGGCAGCCATTGGGGGAAGAGGGTGCCGCTGCCAGTAGCTCAGAAGCAGAGGAGGATGATCCGCAGCAGCCATCTACATCGCAACAGCTGTCATTTGGCAGGCCAAAAATGTTTGTCAAAACAAAAACAGTTTTAGGACAGCGTGGCCATCCAGTGAAAGTAGCACAGCGTGCAATGCCTGAAAAGGTATTCCATAGTAGGAAGAGTGCAGTGTGGCAATTTTTTAACCAAGATCCGAATGATCAGTCAAAAGTTTTCTGTAAGAAATGCTCAAAGACCTTTAGCAGAGGGAAGAATCTTCAAAATTTAAATACAACGTGCATGCTTAGACATTTAACCAGCATGCACTTGCAAGCCTGAACTAACTACCAAACGACCCGTACCGTTGGTGCACCTGCTCAGAATGAAGGTAGTCAGCAATGCTACATTGCTTCCCTCACTGTAACCCCACCGGTTAGGACACCATCAGCAGCAAATGTGGAGGTATCGTCGCAAGGCCAAAGCAGACAGGGAATCACAAGGTTATTGGTAGGAAACACTGTATGTAGGCCAACATCAAGAATACCATCATCAACCCTCTCTCAATCCGCCATGTCCACCACCACCACCACCGCTAGTTCCACCATATGCAGCTCTCCAGTCCAGCTCACCCTACAAGAGATTCTCGTTAAGAAAAGAAAATACTCATCCTCTCATCCGCGTACACAGGGTTTGAACGCTGACATTGCTAGACTAATCTCGTTAGAGATGATGCCCTACTGGTTGTTTGAAAGCAAAGCTTTCAAAGCCCTGATGGCCTACGCATTACCACGCTATGACCTACCCAGTCGACACTTCTTTGCGAGAAAAGCCATCCCAGCCCTCCACCAGCATGTCAAAGACCGCATTGTCCATGCACTGAGGCAATCAGTCAGTAAAAAGGTGCACCTCACAACAGATGCATGGACCAGTAGGCATGGCCAGGGACGTTACGTGTCCATCACGGCACACTGGGTGAATGTGGTGGATGCAGGGTCCACAGGGGACATTAATTTCGGGACAGTTGTGCCTAGCCCACGGTCTAGGAAACAGTTGGCTGTAGGCGTTCGCACCCCCTCCTCCTCCTCCTCCTCCTCCTGCAGAAGCGACAGCTCTTCCACAGACCGCAGTCGGCCAACCACTCCATCGGCAGCTGACACTGTTGCACACCAGTTGTCCCATTATGGGCCAGCTACTGGCAAGCGTCAGCAGGCTGTATTGGCTATGAAGTGTTTGGGCGACAACAGACACACCGCGGAAGTTCTGTCTGAGTTCTTGCAACAAGAAACGCAGTCGTGGCTGGGCACAGTAGATCTTGAGGCAGGCAAGGTAGTGAGTGATAATGGAAGGAATTTCATGGCTGCCATCTCCCTTTCCCAACTGAAACACATTCCTTGTGACGTTACGTGTCCATCACGGCATACTGGGTTAATGTGGTGGATGCAGGGTCCGCAGGGGACAGTCATAGTGGGACAGTTCTGCCTAGCCCACGGTCTAAGAAACAGTTGGCTGTAGGAGCTCGCCACCCCTCCTCCTCCTTCTCCTCCTCTAGAAGCGAAAGCTCGTCCACAGAGCGCAGTCGCACGACCACTCCATCAGCAGCTGCCAATGTTGCACACGAGGTGTCCCATTATCGAACAGCTAGTGATAAGCGTCGGCAGGCTGTGTTACAAATGAAGTGTTTGGGCGACAACAGACACACCGCGGAAGTACTGGCCGAGTACTTGCAGCAACAAACTCAGTCATGGCTGGGCAGAGTACATCTTGAGGCAGGCAAGGTAGTCAGTGATAACGGAAGGAACTTTATGGCTGCCATAGCCCTTTCAGAACTTAAACACATACCTTGCCTGGCTCACACCTTGAACCTAGTGGTGCAGTGCTTCCTCAAAAATTATCTGGAGTTACCAGCCCTGCTCCTGAAGGTGCGAAGACTTTGCTCGCACATCCGCCGTCCGCCCGTACACTCCAGCCATATGCTGAACCATCAGCGATCGCTGAATCTTCCCCAGCATCACCTAATAATCGACGTTGCAACAGGGTGGAACTCCACACTGCACATGGTTCAGAGGCTGTGCGAACAGAGGCATGCTGTAATTAGTTTGTGGGAGGATACACATACACGGGCAGGCAGTTGGATGGCAGACATGGAGTTGTCTGGTGTGCAGTAGTCGAAGCTCCAAGACCTCTGTCAAGTCCTTCAGTGTTTTGAGGAATGCACACGGCTGGTTAGTGCAGACAACGCCATAATAAGCATGAGCATCCCACTAATGTGTCTGCTGATGCAAAGTTTGATGCACATTAAGGAGCTGGCATCTGCAGCCGAGAAGGAGGGAAGCCTTGATGACAGTCAGCCATTGTCTGCTCAGGGAACTCTCCTGAACGAGGTGGTGGAGGAAGAGGAGGAGGAGGATGATGGGGATGAATGTTTATGGGAGGAGGATGCTTCACAGGGGGCAATAGAAACTGGTGGAGTTGCAAGGTCAGGTACAGGGTTTTTGCGGGACACAAGTGATGTTGATTTGCAAGAAAGTTCTCCTCAACCCAGCACAAGCAGTGAATTGACACCTGGAACATTGGCCCACATGGCTGAGTATGCCTTACGTATCCTAAAAAGGGACCCCCGCATTATCAAAATGATGACCGATGACGATTACTGGTTGGCATGCCTCCTGGATCCACGATATAAAGAAAAATTACAAAACATCATGCCACATGAGAGCAAATATTGGCTACCAAACAAGCAACTCTTGTAGACCGTTTGGTTCAGGCATTCCCAGCACACAGCGGCGGTGATGGTTCTCACACGAGCCGTAGGAGGCAACATGGCAGAGATGTTAGAGGTGCACAAATCCGAAGTGGCGTTGGACAGAGGAGTTTTCTGACCAGGTTGTGGAGTGATTTCACAATGACCGCTGACACAACAGGTAGTGCTGCATCGATTCAAAGTGACAGGAGACAGCATTTGTCCAGTATGGTTACGAACTACTTTTCTTCCCTTATCGATGTTCTCCCTCACAGGTCATTCCCCTTTGATTACTGGGCATCTAAAATGGCCTGAATTGGCAGAATATGCATTACAAGACATCGCTTGCCCTGGTTCTAGTGTGCTATCAGAAAGAGTCTTCAGTGCTGCTGGTTCAATACTGACCGAAAAAAGGACACGTCTGGCTTCCCAGAAATGTTGATGATCTAACCTTCATTAAAATGAACCAATCATTGATTTCAAATTATTTTGCCCCACCTTCTCCTGCTGACACGTAGCTTGCCTGAAAAATGTCTTGGTTTTGGCCTCCTCTTACTGACTTCTCCAGTTCCGCCATTTGCAGTTGCTGAATGTCCACCATAGGCCATTTTTATACCTCCCTAAATGGGCTGACTCCCCCCACAGGGCCGTGGTCACCACCTGGCGCAAGCACCCGTGCGAGTGCCGTTTGCCTGGACAGGTGGGTGCGCCCACTCTTGAGCGACGGCATTGGCACAGGGTCCCTCATAGTACAATGAAGTGTCTCTGACGGTGGTGGTGCACAACCAACGTCAGACACACCGTCGTAATATGAGGGGCCCTGGGCCAGTACTGCCGCCCATGAGAGAGTGTTCCCCCCCAGCTCAAACAGTGTTCTACCACTTGCAATACTTACCTCTTCCTGCTCCACCACTGTGTAGTCTGTGCTGTTAAATCCTTCAATGGCACTGCCAATACAAATTTGTTGAAATGATAGATGATAGTTAAAATATACAGGGCCCACCCCAGTACCTAGCTATGCCGCCTGTTTAGTCCTGTTACCAATTTTACCTGCTTTTAGCCTACTTTTGTATTTGGGCCTACTAACTGTGTCTGCGCCACTTATTACAGTTGTCCTCCACTGAACAAAGCTATGCCACCTGTTTAGTCCTGTTACCAATTTTGAACTGCTTTCAGCCTACTTTTGTATTTGGGCCTGCTAACCGTGTCTGCGCCACTCATTACAGTTGTCCTCCACTGAACAAAGCTAGGCCGCCTGTTTAGTCCTGTTACCAATTTTGAACTGCATTTAGCCAACTTTTTTATTTTGGGCCTACTAACTGTGTCTGCGCCACTCATTACAGTTGTCCTCCACTGAACAAAGCTATGCCGCCTGTTTAGTCCTGTTACCAATTTTGAACTGCTTTTAGCCTACTTTTGTATTTGGGCCTACTAACCGTGTCTGCGCCACTCATTACAGTTGTCATCCACTGAACAAAGCAATGCCGCCTGTTTAGTCCTGTTACCAATTTTGAACTGCATTTAGCCTACTTTATTATTTGGGCTTATATCTATGTTTCCTCCTCATCCTGCCCATTGCCCAGCCACTGCTAGATGAGTCTGCTGGTACATTGACCCAGACCACTACATTCCCCTTGCACTCTACACAGCCAGAATCTGACCCTGCTGAAAGTCAGGTTCCCCTTCCCGCATACTATACCACCTTACACGGGGACAAAGAGGAAGGTGCAGATGAAAGTGCAGGTTCCTTCATCAGGTGAGGGGGCATATTCGTTGGTGACGTCACTGGCACAGGGCCCCTCATAGTATGCAAAAGTGTCTCTGGCAGTGTTTTTGGCATTAAAATGGACACTGTAGGTGTTTTTCTGTCCTCCACTCACTACCGACTTTGATTCCCCATTGACTTGCATTGGGTTTCGTGTTTCGGTCGGCCCCCGACTTTTCGCAATAATCTTCCGATTTCACCCGACCCGACTTTTGACAAAGTCGGGTTTCGCGAAACCCGACCCGATCCTAAAGAAGTAAAAGTCGCTCAACTCTAACCGTGATGACTCGGTTTGCCTCCTGACTGGTTCTGGGCACATGGATTTAAGGCTTGTTATATAATGATTCTAGTTGCCTTTGTCTAACATTGAATTTTCTAAAAGTAAGAATTTAGAAAAAGTCAAAAACATTCTTTCAGAATTGCATAATTCTGCACCTTATTTTAAGAGTTACAGTGTATAACAACCAGTGATCCAACACTGGGACAGATTTTACAATCTGAGATGTCAACTTGGCCGGAAAAATGGTGCACATACTGTACCTTGCGGCACCAAGAGGTGTGACTTTGAGGAAAAGCAGGATTAATCAAAATTAGTCCTGACTTAATATGCATTAATGTGTGTCTATATTTTGGCACAAAAAATAGGGCTAAAGTGTGCCAACCGAGAGGTTGCATTAGGTTAGGCAATAGCATCTAAAGACATGCCAAACTTATCATCCAGGGCGAGCAACGGATACAGTTTCTAGATCTTGTCTAGTTTTCTGCCGTATTAATAAATCCGTCCCTACTTCTCCACTTTAGCAGCAGCAAATGATTATTTTACTTGTTACAAGCAAATTGCAAGTCATTATTCATCATGCAATTGAACATAATTAGCCGACATACTCAAATCTGGCAGAAAGTGACAGAAAATATATTTATTTTCATGAAAGCCAAACAGAGGTAATTGCCGATTTCTTGTTGACTGATATTTTCAAAGAAGTCGCTTTGTTTGCGCAGGAGTTTTTCCTTCAAGCAACGTGTGATTTCTAAATAACATGAAAGCTCCGACGTCTCGGCCTCAGTCTCAATAATTATGTTTATCTCATTATTAAAAAAATGAACGTTTCAGTTTAAAGCTTGAAAACCCTAAAAAAAAACTTCAATTAAGTCAATTTGCTTTATAGGGTGAGATCCCGAAGAGAACAAATTATAATATGAGACTGAAGGAAGCAGCGGGCTCGCAGGGCCATCCTACCTGACGCTGGCTTACAAGATGCCACTTCTCAAGATACTGTATATCACTCTACGGCTCGACATCTATTAGATGTTTTCGTACTCTAAAATAAACTATATTTCCAAAAGAAAGAAAAGTTGTTCCAGTATTCACTGAAAATTTCATCAGTAAAAAATAAAGTTTTTTATTCGAAGGTATTGAAATCCATAAGTACATGATCGAACTCACATTCAGAGAGTGTTACATGTTTCATTCTCAAATCCCCAGGTTCTTAGTCGACTAGGGTCTAAGAGACCAGGGGATAGATTTTTAAATGTCTAACATTCCTTTAAGCTTGATTTTGCTCATGTTCTAAAGGATTTTAATAACTTCAGATTTTTTATTGGTTTTTACTGATGGAATTTTCAACAAGTGCCAGAACTACTTTTCTTTATTTTACTGTCTTATGGGTCTTACTCATTGGCTGCTCACTAACAAATTGGATATACCGGGATCATTGTTCATCTTGGAAGATGATTATTTTTGACGGCTATATGGCCAAAAGTAGGTGGCCATCAGACCTCCGGACATCAGACCTCCACATCTATATGGTCTTCTTGCACATGCCATTCCAAATCCACAGAGCTAGACCCAATTTGCAGCTACGATAGATTCCATTTTTCTTGAAAGACTTTCACAAAATGTTGTAGGCATCTCAGTAAATTTTTGGTTTGTCATCAAAAAAAACATTTGTGAAGTCAAACATTGATGTTGGATGAGAAGATCTGTCTCTCAAAAATACCAGTTCATTCCAAAAAGTGATCAACAGGTAGAGGACAGGACTTGCTTTGTGCACTGGAGTATAGTTGTGCTGGCACTGGAAAAGGCTTTTCCCAAACATTTTAGATGATTGTCTAAAATGTCTCATCACTCGAAATTAGGGTTCCAACCCAAATCCTGCAAACAAAAACCCCTGAGAATATTATCCCACAAAATTTTACAGTAGACACTCTGTATTCTGGTCGCTTTATGTTGAAACATCACTTGAACTTATGGTTCCAACCCACGGATGTTCTCTTAGGTGGGATATAAACTCAAGACCCAAGCACTTCAAAGCTACTATGAGAACCACCGAGCCTTGGTGGTGTCTATCTACCCTACTCATGAATGTGCAATATTTTTTTGACCTGGTAGCAGTAAAAGTGCTTAATATGAATGATAAATAGGAAAAATAGATTACTTTTAACTGCATAGCATGTGCCAAGGTAATGTAGACCTTAGTTTTAGACTTCACGAGTATAAACACCTAGGAAAATGTTGTTATAACTCCTCCTTTTACATCTGCGTCTATGAAGATAATAAAACCAAATCTATAATTTAGGCGTAATAGTTTCTCCCTCTTGATCTCTTGTTTTCCTAAGGCCATTTGGAAGAAATATGAGTAGGCAGGTCCAGTAGACATTATCAACAGTTACACCCATTGGAAATGTATTCAGAAAAGACAATATTGGATAGAATCCAACCAGGTAGAAGATGAAGGAGTTGTAAACAAAGTTCACACATATTTTCTTCTCGACTGTCTTCCAAAATGGTCTAATTGACAATAGTATTTGAAAGTCCCTGGGGAGCTTTGCTAGGTTTTTTACTGCCGTATATAATCATTGACAATTGGATTAAAAAAGAAAAAAGTTTCATCGCTTTCTCTATATCCCTTAGATGCTGCAGTCTCTATTGGTCTCCACATCTAAAGGGTTCAACGACCAGGATCAGAGTTCCTGCAATCTCTGCCGCAGAAGGGCATCTGTCAATCACATCCGAGCCACTCCCACAGCTCCATCACCCTGCCCAAAATTTACTGCAGTAGACACTAACTTGCGTCCAGAACAGTATATCACAGAGTATTTTCCATAATTTTTTTGGCTGTTTATAAACCATACCTGTTAGATCTCCAAAAAAGTCAGATGTTGTGGTCTACCGTGTACTGAGGGTCTGGTTCAGTATCTGTGTACTGAGAGTCTGGTTCAGTATCTGTGTAGAAGGGGGTCTGTTAAGGGATCTGTATACAGAAGGTTCTTTTCTAAAATCTATATAGAGAGGAGTCTGGTCTAAGGTCTGTATACAAAGAGTTATGATCTGGGGTCTGTATACAAGGAGGTTTGGTCCAGGGTCTGTATACCGAAAGGACAAGTGGGGGGCTGTATACAAGTTCTGGTCTAGGGTTTGTATACAGAGTGCTAAGATTAATGGTCTGTATACGGAGGGGCTCTGGCCCAAAGTGTATACAAGGGGGTCTAGTCTGGGGTCTGGATACAGTGAGTCTGCTATAGGGTTTGTATACCGGGAGTTCTTGTCTCTATTTAGAGGGCTGGGCAGTGATCTATATGTGTCATAGTGTCTGGTTTGGGGTCTGCACACATTTGGGATTTGCCAATAGGAAATCATGTGTTCCTTTTTCATTCAAAATCTATATGTTGGGTGAGTTGTGCTAAATTTATCGGCAGGGTGTATGGATATTATATACTTTTGCACCTTTGGAATCTCTTGCATGTCCCTTTGTCCCTTTCCTAAAGTTCAGGAGTTGATCACCATTACGCCCTTGCTGTGTAATCATCTCTCTGGTCACCGACCTCCTGCTGAGCTTGTGCTGAGACTCAGCAGCCATTCTACACAGGCAGAGCTGCAGCAAGAAGGGTAGAAAGTTCTTATCCTGCCGCTGACTACCACGTGAGGAATACGCTCCTGCAAATATACAAATGATCACAAGACACAAACCCTAATACAACCCAAAGTTATTTCTGCCGTTTATTTGTATACCGCATGGGGTAACGATTAATTAATTACTCTTACAGGCTAAGATACCAGTAATGAGCGATGTCTTAGAGGTCATGGAGAAACACCCGTCAGCAGAGGCTCCTGGTCACCCATCCCCATAGAACAACTATCCAGAGTTTCCATTGTCACCAGTTGTAGGTTTTCCCAGGCTCCCGGGAAACGCTGATATATAATTAATTAGTTATCGCTGGAACATTTGCTACAGATACAAACTGATGTACTGGAGAGACAGAATACATTTAGCTTAACAAGCTGCAGCACATTGCGGGCAACACTGAGATCCGACATGTCAGCTCCCGCGGATCACTCCCTACAAATCTCATTTACCATCAATAAGACGTTTTCCTTCCATTTAATTATCACTATGAGAGAAGAAAAAACTTTCAAAGAAACGAGCTGCAAACAGCAAACAGCGAGTCACTCACAAGAATAAAGATCTATCTAACTACTATCTATTATCTATTATCTATCTATCATCTATTATCTATTATCTATCTATCATCTATTATCTATTATCTATCTATCATCTATTATCTATTATCTATCTATCATCTATTATCTATTATCTATCTATATATCATCTATTATCTATCTATCTATTATCTATCTATCTATCTATCTATTATCTATCTATCTATCATCTATTATCTATCTATCATCTATATATCTATTATCCATCTATTATCTATTTACTATCTATCTATTATCTAACTACTATCTATTATCTATCTATCTATCTATCTATCTATCTATCTATCTATCTATCATCTATATATCATCTATTATCTATCTATCTATCTATCATCTATATATCATCTATTATCTATTATCTATTTATCTATTATCCATCTATTATCTATTTACTATCTATCATCTATTTACTATCTATCTATTATCTATTTAGTATCTATCTATCTATTATCTATCTATCATCTATCTATTATCTATCATCTACAGTATCTATTATCTATATGTATATTATCTATCTATCTAGATATTGATCTATTAACTATCAATCATTATCTATCTACAGTATCTAACTATGATTTTTCAATTATCTATTATCTATCTACTATCTATATATCTACAGTATCTATCTGTCTTTCTATCTATTATCTATCTCTTCATCCATCTATCCATCTATTAATCTAGCTATAATCTATCCACAGTGGCTTGCAAAAGTATTCACCCCTTAACTTTTTATCTATTTACCGTAGTTACATTACAACCTGTGTTTAACCCCTTCCTGACATTTGCAGTACATGTACGTCATGATCGGGAAGGACTCCCAAACCGATGAGGTGCATGTACGTCATGTCAATCATGCGACCAAGGCAACTAATCAGGCTTTGATAGCATAAATCTTCTTGCTCTTTATCACAGCAGGGAGCAAGGCACCTTCGTTCCGGTGGGTGGCTGCGCCCCCTGAAACACTGAAACACTGCACTGAAACGCTGATTTACAGCACAGGATCAGTGCTGTAACAGCATCGATCTTAAGCTGGTGCCTGGCAACCACGGTGTCACCAGGGCCTGCTCTGATTGGAGCAATTGACGATGGCAAAAATTGCACCAATCCGAGCGCACAGATGCCCTATGACCTGCAAGTGACTGCCCTGTACATCCTCAGTCTAGCTCCAGAATTCTGCAAGGTGGTCACTCTGTCCGTTTGTGTGCCACGTTGGGCCTTTTGGTGCCACAGAAGCCTGTGCCATCACTGAGATTGCTGCTGATCCTGATGAAGAAGAAAGAAGATTTCCTGAACCTTCCTTGATCTTTGCCTAATCTTTCCCTAATCCACGCTAATCCCCCTCTCCTCATCCCCCCTTTCCTCCCCATTCACCTCTCCTCATAGTAACATAGTAACATAGTTAGTAAGGCCGAAAAAAGACATTTGTCCATCCAGTTCAGCCTATATTCCATCATAATAAATCCCCAGATCTACGTCGTTCTACAGAACCTAATTGTATGATACAATATTGTTCTGCTCCAGGAAGACATCCAGGCCTCTCTTGAACCCCTCGACTGAGTTCGCCATCACCACCTCCTCAGGCAAGCAATTCCAGATTCTCACTGCCCTAACAGTAAAGAATCCTCTTCTATGTTGGTGGAAAAACCTTCTCTCCTCGAGACGCAAAGAATGCCCCCTTGTGCCCGTCACCTTTCTTGGTATAAACAGATCCTCAGCGAGATATTTGTATTGTCCCCTTATATACTTATACATGGTTATTAGATCGCCCCTCAGTCGTCTTTTTTCTAGACTAAATAATCCTAATTTCGCTAATCTATCTGGGTATTGTAGTTCTCCCATCCCCTTTATTAATTTTGTTGCCCTCCTTTGTACTCTCTCTAGTTCCATTATATCCTTCCTGAGCACCGGTGCCCAAAACTGGACACAGTACTCCATGTGCGGTCTAACTAGGGATTTGTACAGAGGCAGTATAATGCTCTCATCATGTGTATCCAGACCTCTTTTAATGCACCCCATGATCCTGTTTGCCTTGGCAGCTGCTGCCTGGCACTGGCTGCTCCAGGTAAGTTTATCATTAACTAGGATCCCCAAGTCCTTCTCCCTGTCAGATTTACCCAGTGGTTTCCCATTCAGTGTGTAATGGTGACATTGATTCCTTCTTCCCATGTGTATAACCTTACATTTATCATTGTTAAACCTCATCTGCCACCTTTCAGCCCAAGTTTCCAACTTATCCAGATCCATCTGTAGCAGAATACTATCTTCTCTTGTATTAACTGCTTTACATAGTTTTGTATCATCTGCAAATATCGATATTTTACTGTGTAAACCTTCTACCAGATCATTAATGAATATGTTGAAGAGAACAGGTCCCAATACTGACCCCTGCGGTACCCCACTGGTCACAGCGACCCAGTTAGAGACTATACCATTTATAACCACCCTCTGCTTTCTATCACTAAGCCAGTTACTAACCCATTTACACACAATTTTCCTCCTCTCCCCCTTTTCTGCCACCAAGAGCTGATCAGTACTTTATCACTGATTAGTACTTGATTGCAATTTTTTTGCCAGTTTTTTCTTTTTCGTGCGTCCTGGAGCCGCCGAGCATTGATCAGTGACACAGTTCACTGATCAACGTCCGTGTTCGCTGGTTTCCAGGACTTTTTTTTGTCCCTGTCCAGTTTTCTTCCCCTCATTGCACAACCTCCACGGGTGCATCCAGCAGCTGCCGAGTGTTGATCTGTGACATAAATCACTGGTACGCACTCTTTTCCACAACTTATTTTTACTATTCCCCCCCCCCTTTACACCACTCCGTGTGTGCGTCCTGCAGCCGTCGAGCTGCTGATCAGACATACACCACTGATTAGCACCCGTGCTCTATTTTCCCAATTACTTTTTTTACCCTCTGTTTTTTTATCCCCTTTTTGCACTACATTCGTGTGTGCATCCTATAGCCATCGAGAGCTGGTCGTTGATGAACATCACTGACCCGGCCTCTGATTGTTTTGTTTTTTGGGGTGAAAAAAGAATTAAGTAAACAATCATTTAGATTACTTGATAGGATTAGATTAGATACAGTAATAATACACCCTAGTAATCGTTGTCTACTGTGGTATCTTTTACTGAATTGAGTTTGTGTCAGCACGGATAAAAAAAAATTATCTGTGCGTCCTACAGTCGCTGAGCGCTGATCACTGACGCACATTAGTGATCAACCTCTGATATTTGGATTTTTTTTTCTTTAAAGAATTAAAAAATAATTTATATTATTTACAGTAAAATATACCATAGTAATCATCGACTACTACAGTATTGTGTACTGAATTGAATCAGGTAGGTTTAGTGTCGTTTGTGGTTGCTCAATAATTCCGAACCGCCATACAGATGCCCCAGGGCAGAAACTGAACCAGCACCCACCGTTACTGACCCTGTTAGGACCTCACCTTCTGAAAATTATGAGCCACAGATTCCTAATTTTATGGCACAATCAGGAATCCAATGTGACACCACCGTCATCATAGAAATTGACTTTTTCATAGTCTTTTTCTCTGAAGATTTTGTAAATCTCATGGTGTCGCAAACAAATTTGTACGCTCAACAATTTTTATCCCAAAATCTTATTCATCATTGGCCAACTGGACTCCTGTCCATGAATCATGAAGTTTTGGGGCCTGGTTATTCACATGGGGATAGTGAAAAAGCCAGAAATTCAGCAATATTGGGAGGGTTGACGTTTTGTATAACACTGCACTTTTCCGCATGGCTATGCCCCGGATATGGTTTGAGGCCATTCACAAATTCTTGCATTACAGTGATAATGCACAATGTCGTCCTTGAGATGGCCCAAACATTGACCGACTTTTCAAAGTTTAGCCAGTCTTCGAGCACTTCAGTAATGCTTAGGTGGGCAACCCCCCAATGAACTTCTGTGTGGATGAGTCCCTAATCCATTTCAGGGAAAGGATCAAATTCAGACAATACCTGCCCTGTAAGAGGGCCAGGTATGGAATTTAGTTGTACAAACTGAAAGAATAACTCAGGGTATACCCGCAAGTTTAGGGTTTATGAAGTGAAGGACATCCGGATTCAACCCCCTTAATGCCCCCTGTCCTGCGAGTGAGTGGGAAAATTGTGTGGGATTTGGTGAACCCACTGCTGGATCAAGGTTATCATCTCTATGTAGATAACTTGTATACCAGCATCCCACTGTTTAAGTCCTTCTCTGTGCAAGCTACTGCAGCCTGCGGTCTGGCCTGCAAAAATCAGATAGACCTCCCTAGGACTCTAATTGGGCAGCTAATTGCATCATATTATATAGTATTTATTATATGGCAGAGGGGTCTTTACGACTACCTTACACATTAGATTAGATTGATCATTCAGGCAACAACTATCTGTTCTGAGTCATTCATACACAGAATGCTCAGCTCAACCCAGCCAAGGTTTGCCGGGAGAGCCTCTGTCAAATTAGTCTGGCAGCCACTTTCTCAAAAGGATCAGCCTCTCAAATCCAACATGCCAGATCTCGATGAAGGCAGGGGAGAGTCGGAAGTCAAGGTGTGGCGACGCGTTAAGGCTTAGACTCTAGATACCTGCTCTAACCAATAGCAGATTCGTAAAAAGTAGGCATCTTCCTCATGTGCCATCCAAAATTATTATTATTATTATTATTTATATAGCACCATTGATTCCATGGTGCTGTACATGAGAAGGGGTTACATACAAATTACAGATGTCGCTTACAGAAAGCAAACTAACAATGACAGACTGATACAGAGGGGAGAGGACCCTGCCCTTGCGGGCTTACATTCTACTGTTAACTTCTACACCGAAATCCCATTCTCAGTTGGTATGCGTAAAACCATGGTTGGTGCTTCCCCAGAGAAGGTGGGCTTCTTGGAGGATGACGCACAGTACAGAAAAGGAGGGAGATGTCTTTTGTATTTCTTATACAGTGCCTTGCAAAAGTTGAACTTTTCAACCTTTTCCCACATATCATGCTTCAAACATAAAGATACCAAATGTAAATTTTTGGTGAAGAATCAACAAGTGGAACACAATTGTGAAGTTGAATGAAATTTATTGGTTATTTTACATTTTTGTGGAAATTCAAAAACTGAAAAGTGGGGAATATTATTCGGCCTTTACTTTCAGTGCAGCAAACTCACTCCAGAAGTTCATTGTGGATCTCTGAATGATCCAATTTTGTCCTAAATGCCTAATGATGATAAATATAATCCACCTGTGTGTAATCAAGTCTCCGTATAAATGCACCTGCTCTGTGATAGTCTCAGGGTGCTGTTTGAAGCACAGAGAGTATCATGAAGACCAAGGAACACAACAGGCAGGTCCGTGATACTGTTGTGGAGAAGTTTAAAGCCGGACTTGGATACAAAATGATTCCCAAAACTTTAAACCTCCCAAGAAGCACTGTGCAAGCAATCACATTGAAATGGAAGGAGTATCATACCACTGCAAATCTACCAAGACCCGGCCGTCCCTCTAAACCTTCATCTCAAACAAGGAGAAGACTGATCATAGTTGCAGCCAAGAGGCCCATGATCACTCTGGATGAACTGCAGAGATCTACAGCTGAGGTGGGACAGTCTGTCCATAGGACAACAATCAGTCGTACACTGCACAAATCTGGCCTTTATGGAAGAGTGGCAAGAAGAAAGTCATTTCTCAAAGATATCCATAAAAAGTGTCATTTAAAGTTTGCAACAAGCCACCTGGGAGACACACCAATCATGTGGAAGAAGTTGCTCTGGTCAGATGAAACCAAAATCGAACTTTTTGGCAATAATGCCAAACGATATGTTTGGCGTAAAGGCAACACAGCTCATCACCCTGAACACACCATTCCCACTGTCTAACATGGTGGTGGCAGCATCATGGTTTGAACCTGCTTTTCTTCAGCAGAGACAGGGAAGATGGTTAAAATTGATGGGAAGATGGATGGAGACAAATACCGGACTGTTCTTGAAGAAAACCTGTTGGAGTCTGCAAAACACCTGAGACTGGGACGGAGATTTGTCTTCCAACAAGACAATGATCCAAAACATAAAGCAAAATCTACAATGGAAATATTAAACAAATAAACATATCCAGGTGTGAGAATGGCCAAGTCCAGACCTCAATCCAATCAAGAATCTGTGGAAAGAGCTGAAAACTGCTGTTCACAAATGATCTCCATCAAACCTCACTGAGCTCGAGCTGTTGGCCAAGGAAGAATGGGCAAGAATTTCAGTCTCTCGATGTACAAAATTGATAGAGACATACCCCAAGCGACTTGCACCTGTAATCGCAGCAAAAGGTGGTGCAAAAAAGTATAAGTATAAGTTAAAGGGGCCGAATAATATTGCACGCCCCACTTTTCAGTTTTTGAATTTCCACAAAAATTTAAAATAACAATAAATTTCGCTCAAATTCACAATTGTGTTCCACTTGTTGTTGATCCTTCACCAAAAATTTACATTTGGCATCTTTATGTTTGAAGCTTGATATGTGGGAAAAGGTTGAAAAGTTCAAGGGGGCCGAATACTTTCGCAAGGCACTATATTGTTATTATGCTTATGTTGTCTCTATTGCAGATATACTGTAGATCTTCACAATTAGGAGAATGGCGGCGATGGTAGTAGTTACAGTATCTCTGTGCTTGGTCCCTTGGCTCATGAAGTCATCAGTGCTATTAAAGCTCACGAAGACCTCACTGTTATTTTTTTTTCTCATCTGTGTAGAGTTTGATGTATGGAGGGAAGGTGAAATCTAATGAAATTGCACTACCTTACATGATGTCTGTGAAATCCTTTGGGGAGGGGGATGGAAAAGCAAGCATGTGCCAATTGACTAGTCAGAGATAGATGAGATCAGTAACAGACTATCGACAGCAAACAAAATGCTTTTTTTGCTGGTACGGTGGCTTCTCTGTTGGACTGGTTCACATTCAAGTCATCTTTCTGTTGGTTTAAATAGTAATATTAAACCTAGCAGAGAAAAAGGGGGCATACAGGGCATTCATATTTCGCGCTAATACATATATGCATTACAAAAGCTTTAGTGCCACCCAGTCACTGTTGGGGCTCACCTGGTGAGGAGGATTCAGGTCAGGATGAGCACAGACTGAAGGTGATGGCACAGCAAGCAGAACTTGCAGATGGAAGAGAGAGGATCAGGACCACTAGGTAAGCTGGACGGCAGGCACTCAAGTGGAGCAGGACGCACTCATCAAAGCCACACAGTTTGTGATGTAGACAAACACAGAAATTGAAGAACTATAGCCAGTACAGGAATTTCTGCAACACAATGTGAACATGTACAAGGGTACAAGGTGGAGTTGGTGAAGCTTACAGCAGATAAAGGGCTGATCAGCAAAGAATGGATAGTCTCTGGGAGCAGAGAAGAAGAAGCAAACATGATTATAAAAGGTATACAAACGGATGCAGCAGTGTTGCAATGTGAACAAGTCCAGACAACAGTTTGTTATGTTTACAGCAGATGAAGGGTTAATAAGCAAGTCTGAGGCAAGTAGTAGAAACCACATGAGTTTGCACAGATGAATGCAACTGAAAGAATTGAATGGTGGTAAATCACAAAACACACAGTAACTGGACACAAAGCTTAAGGTACCGTTACACTAAACGACTTACCAACGATCACGACCAGCGATACGACCTGGCCGTGATCGTTGGTAAGTCGTTGTGTGGACGCAGGGGAGCTGTCACACAGACAGCTCTCTCCAGCGACCAACGATCAGGGGAACGACTTCGGCATCGTTGAAAATGTCTTCAACGATGCCAAAGTCCCCGGGTAACCAGGGTAAACATCGGGTTACTAAGTGAGCTTCCCGCACTGACTGTGTCAGCGCCGGCCGTAAAGTAGAGCACAGCGGTGACGTCACTGTTGTGCTCTACTTTACGGCCGGCGCTGACAGTCAGTGCAGGGAAGCTGACGGCGGGGGACGTGACAGACATCGGAATGTGAGTATGTAGTATTTATTTTTTTTTAACTTTTACAATGGTAACCAGGGTAAATATTGGGTTACTAAGTGCGGTCCTGCGCTTAGTAACCCGATATTTACCCTGGTTACAAGTGAACACATCGCTGGATCGGCGTCACACACGCCGATCCAGCGATGACAGCGGGTGATCAGCGACCAAAAAATGGTCCTGATCATTCCTAAAGGTACCTTTAGTCAATATTCATGTTAGTCTAACGTCTGACGTGGAACGCAGGTTTCACATTCGAACAGGAATATTGTTTGGCCGGCAGCTATCTCCAACAACTCACCCATACACAGGGGCTCAACAGAGCAAGAGCAAATCTTATCTCCATGGAGAGCAAAAGGATCAACAGTTAAAATTCAACAGTCCAGATCCTTCTCTCCTCTAAGCATCATCTGTTGGGGGGGCCATATAGCCATGATCCATAGGCCATGGGTAGCTTTTTTCATTTCTGAGTATGAGAGGAGGTGCTATCACTTTTCGGGAGTAAAAGTACCCATAGTGTATTACAAACGACTGCTCTTCCCAGAGATTCAGCCTTTGTAACACCTCTCTTCCATGGATAGCCGTGGGGTATCCTAATATTGGGCATCTATTTTGTGACTTCCATAAGTGGAAATTGGTTTCCAAAAATTGTAGTTCTAAGACAAACATTGTTAAATCTTTTGCCCTCAAAGTTCTAATCTTGTGAGTTCATCCTATATCCACCAAATCCGGAGGTAGCATGCAATATGATGGGTCTCTTTAGGCTGATTTAGAAATCACCTAACATGACACATTGTAAATGGCCCCCAAATGGTTCTTTTCTGCCACTCAGCTAAGAGATGTACACTATTATTACTTGCTTCTTCTTCATCTGATCATTGATTGTGCAGGGGATAGTATTGCCACTTTTGGAGTTTTGGTACAAATCAAGCCAGACATGTCACTTAAAGCAAGGATCACCCAGCTATTTTGGACAAATTATATGAAGTGAGCAATCACTGGAGAAGGGCATCATGTTCAGAAGAAACAATCAAGACAGTGTAGAAGACCCTAGTGGACCTATCTAGGCTTGCTCAAGATCGATCTTCCTACATATTGTTCATTCATCAAGTCGCCATGGCTCGAAATTCTAGATTAGGTCTGGTATCTGACCTGAATAATTTTTACATTGGTCATATACATAATAATTGATAAGATATCATTCCACCAACATTTGAAATGTCGACTTTCAACATTGATGTGCCTTTGGGGGGCAGTCATATACTAAATGTTGTCCTATCCGTGAACGATGTCAAATTATTTTGGTAATAACATAGTTAAGAATTCATTGACCCTCCGACCCAAATAAGATGTTTAGCCCATACCTCTGGATTTATTTGGAGAGTGAGTCTTGTGCAGGTCCTCATTGCCCATGGAATAGAAACGCGATTTTGGCTTTATTTCTTCATGGGACTCCTAGGCACCAACTTGTTGTGGCTTCCATTACTTAAAGAAAACAATAGAAAATACAACAATCTGTATCATCTGCCAATCGTATTGTTCTCCCTGAGATAAACCTCGGCCAACTTGTTATTTGGCATTTTTTTTTATAGAGAACATCAGAGTGCTCAGCCAAACTAGCGCTCCCGTGTATGAGAGTGTCAGCTGAGATGGCATCATTTGGCCAACAGCCATCTAATGTGCATGGCCAGTCCCCACAGACGTTACATGGTCAGTGGTTCCACCGATGATCAGAGATTCACATGTTTAAAAAGTTTCAACGGTCTCGTTTCTACAAGAACATTTCTATTTCTGTCCATATTTCCTTCATCATTTGATCTTTCAGGCTGTTCTAAGATGAAAGTCGGAATTTCTGCTTCATTTATAATAATTTTCCGGATAATAGAAACAGTTCCAAAATATAATTATGCTGCAAAATATTTATCAAAGCCAAGGAGCTTGAAAAAAAAAAGATTTAAATTAGAAAGTATATGTTTGAATTACCTGCATTATCCCCGACTGTGACTAACTTTATTTAATTTAGAACAGGAATTGTAAAAGAGCAGGAAGAGTCATTATATTGATTGCACACACGTAATAAGAGAAATTTGCTGTGCGCCAGGACATGATCTATGAGGTTAGATAGTAGTCAACTCCAAAATTAACAGTGGAGAGCAGAAGCTTCCTGTCATGATGTTCTAGTCCAGTTTGCTCCAATATGCGCCTCTTCAGCGGTTACAAAACTAAATTTGCTGCTTTTTCCAACATAGAACCTCTAATAGTGGTCTTCAGGCAATGAATCTCTAGCATATTTTTTCTAATCCTGGACCAACACTCGATCTAATGCAAATTGAATTTGTATCAGGAATTTACTGAACTGTGAGAATTTGCAATTTGCTTCGCCTAAATGGCCATCACTATTTTACACAGTGTAGAACATTGTATCAGCCAGGATCATATGACCTCAGGTAGGCTTCCACATAATGCATTGCAGCTATCACATCACATGGTATACACAGCCAAACAGTTGAGATTATCATAGCCTGTGTAATAGCTGAGGCTGGGAATTCAGCAGCCATATTGTGATGAATCTGGATAGTAAGAGGACATCTCAGCTCACAGTTTAACATAAAATTGCATAAAATACTGAATATGCATTACAGATAGTGTGTGACAGCACAACTTTGAAGATGATTAGTGTGTTAGAAACACAGAATAGTGTTATAAATGATAGTCTCCATTATACACTATCAGTCCCCGCATAGCCCCTTAAATACAGTATGAGCCCTTATATAGTCACATAAGTAGGGTATGACCCACAAAGCCTCTCTTTATACATCACATAGCACCCTAAATACAGTACGACACCCAAACAGTCCCTATATACAGTATGAGCCCCACATAGCCTCTTTATATACAGTATGAGCAATAAAATAGCACCCTAAATACTGTGATGAGCATTTCTATTTCTTCATTCTTTTATTCAGGGACTCTTATTGAATCAATCACTATACATCATTTATGGCTCTGGTTCATGCTACCTCATTTCACCATCCAAGAATTAGGAACACCTACTCAATTTAAACCCTTTTTGAAGAAAAGGAAGACTTGACTGCTGTCCTGCATCACACACCGGTAACTCGCATGCTTTGCCACTCCTGTTCTATTTATTACGCTCACTGCTCTGCTCCTCTCAGTCTCAGGCCAGCACGCTGAACTGCCTCTTGCAGTATTTCCAGCACTACTGCATCCTTCTCTTGTTGGAGAATCTCCACCTGGCTTTAGGAAGATGGGTCAGACGCTGTAGGAATTTAACCACTGTGTGTCCCGCAGAATTTAATGCTACTGGCCTATCGCCTGGCAGCAGGGGATATATTATGCAGCTCCACCCTCCATACTGTGCCTGAACTTAAGTTCCTAGTTGCAGTATACCCCTAGTGTTCTGTTTAGATTCACTCTCCTGTTGCCAACCCAGGTAGGATATCCGTTCTGTCTGACTGGACCGCTCCACTCCTGATCGTGGCTTTGTATTCTGTGTCTGTGCTGTCTGCTGAGACCTCAGACTTTCTGACCACATCTCTGCTTACTCTGTATCTCGTAACCTTGACTTTTCCCATACATCAGCTGCCGCAGGTCTGGGCACTGGCCTGGAGTGGCACCTGGTGGCTTCCCCTAATGGCCCAAGCCTATCCTCACCATTAGAGGCTCTAGTGAAAACCAAGTAGCCACTTAGTCACACCAATCCAGGGTAAGCCCAGCCAGTGGCACAGTGGGTCCACACTCACCACCATCACATCCTTTTGCCTCCTCATTATATATGTGATGAGTTTATGATGTTCATGAAAAATGAACACATGATTTGAAGTCACCCTGGAACATCTACTCTATAGCAAGTGCATTGTCTAAGGTATGTACCCCTTTGGATGACCTAAAAAAAGACTCAATATCCATGGAGGCAAACCGTGGCCCACATAGCCAGTAGACAATTGGCGAGTATCATACAAGAGACTCATGGCATAATGTACAATACTCACAAAAATTAATATTTGGCTTTTGGGGCCGATTTATGGAAAATGTAAAAAGTTCTCTTTACAGTGATATTTTATCATGAGAGTAGGGCATTTAAGTAGAAGCATGCAATGGCGATTTCCTCATCTCAAACAATTTATTGAAACAAAAGCCAACAACAGTGGTGGGTATACTTTTTGACTCTCTCTTTGACGTCTCCAACATCGTTGACGGCCAATATTTCTGCTCAGCCTGAATCAACTTTCATCAGGGAACAGTACTGAGGTCCATTGGTCCCTTGTCCAGCGTAAATGCTCTCTAGCTCATGTAAGTTGACGCCTGTTCCTGATGGTGTGGTCAGGTACCCCTAAAGGTCATCTAGCATGTGAACCACACTGATGTAGTAGGTTTTTGAATGGTCAGACGTGACACTTGGGTGCCTCACACCTTTTTTACTTGTGCCTGAAGTGGTGTGGCATTCATCATCCTGTTCCGAAGCGCATTGATCACAATGAAGTGGTCATCCGTGTAGGATGTGGCCAAAGAACGTCCACTTCTCTGCCTTTCTGTGACTCTTCCAGTCTCTTTGTTACAACTTTCTGATGACTCTGACCCTCTAAGCTCAGGGGCCACTTCCGTCTGACAACATCCTGCTTGAAGCCTTGCAATGGCGGGTCCTGGTGATCAATTGTTAGGTGTCTTGGTCTCAAGATGTCAAAATATAAACTGCATGATGTGGAGGACTGTATTAATACCAATTCTAATTGAACCCCGAAATGTACTGGGCGATTCATGGATCTAACGCCTGTTGTGAATTTTACCATTAAGCTCCTTGTTAGAGAACAGTAAGTTATGGAGAAAGTACTAAAACACTGAACAGTTGGACATGTACAGTCAAAAGTTTAGAGAAGGTTATATTAAGTTCACCTGAAAAGGTAAAAGTACATTTTAGGTTCATCCTGAAATTTTGCCCGAAAGCCGAATATTCCTAACTTTTTGTAAATAGTGTATAGTTCCATATATTTAATCTTGAATTATATATTCATGAAGTAAAAAAAACAGTGTATGTCACATTCCCTTGGAGGCATTGTATAGTTATTGACAATGACACAATAACGTTGTCAAAATCACGGTGACATTTGTCAAGACACTCTGCAAATAATTTCGAATCATTTTCAACACGGGCCATCCTTGTGCGAGAAAAATACAACCTGCGATTGAGACAGTTGTTCCGGCAACCAGAATCTTTGGAATTCTATCTAAATACATCGCATCTATCTACAATTCTATGCATGGATCTGTTTCCCATTTGTGGGAAATATTGTATCCAGAGCTGAATGGGTTAGACAGAAGTAGACTCTGCAGTGAATAAAATACAGATCGGATGTGTTTGGAAGACAGTCCTGTGGATTTCAGCACATTTGTAGAAATTTATCTGGGAAGTCCAGTATTCATTTGCTCTGGGAATTTCTGCCGTTTTGGCATCCTAACCGTTCTCTTCTTTTTTTTTTTTAGTACTATAAATGTGTTGCTTAGTGCTTACTTGATAGATTACTGAGGGGGAGGTCGACTTCATTTTTTTTTTTTACGGAGCTGGTATCACTGCCATGATTGCTGAGTCTGCTGCATTTTCACATTCATCATGAACTTCTTTTCCTTTTTTCTACAGCTACAACAGAAGCAAAAGACGTTCATGCGAATATGTGGAGCAAACTTTTTCTTAGATATTAGGATGAGTCGAGACTAAAGTTGGTTGGTATTGATTGACACGGTCCAGTCCATTGGCCAGGGCAGTAATCAGCGGCCACTGGACAGAAGCCATAGGAGCTGTCTTTTACCTAACGTCAATTGTGGCTCTTCTTTTGATTAGCAGGTCCGCTTCGGCATCACATGTGCGTCATGCCGCAACGATGATGCCACCCCGGGCCGACTTATCAATAGAAGAGCTGCAGATGCCGTCAGGTAAGAGGCAATGGCCACAGATTACTGACATGGCCGATGGACCGAATCGATTCGCACCAACTCTATGAGACAAAGACTTTCTGGATCTCGTTGGAATGCATCAACATCTGTGTCCGAATACAAACCTTATAATATGGTCATCTACCATGCGGTGTATACTGTAGTGCCCCTATGTTTCCCTATAGATATAGCAGTAACATATTCCTCTGAGCCGTGTTCAATGACCGCCTATGTACCCTTATAACTAAGCCGATGCATTGGTGCAAAACGTTGCTAATACTTGTACTAAGATTAAGACCACAGACCCAATAATTATTCCTAAATCAATTAAATTATCTAATTTAGGCAACCTCTTCTAGAAATGAGATAAACATTGATTTTTCCCTCTCAAACCTTGTTTTACAACAGCGCATGTGCAAACTAATAGTATGTATGCACCATTGTTAAACTGTGCTTAGGTACATGGTTAAAAAATTCGATTTTACCAAATAGATTAAGTGATTTTTCTTCGCCATATTGTGTTGAATGTGAGGGGAGATGGTCCATATAATTTCTTCATTCTTCTTCTCCTTGCAGTGTTTGACACATGAGACTCAATAAATTGCTCCGATATTAAATTCCAACCTGATACTGCAGAAATCTCTCCCTGGGATCTAATAATGCACCATCATGTTTAATGTAATTGTCTATATTTGCCCCGTATTCACATGTAAAGCGCCATGGAATAAATGGCGCTATAAAAATGTATAATAATAATAATAATAATAATAATAATAATAATAATAATAATCTTGATAACTTGTCACAGAAAGTTATCTTTCTTAAAGGAATATTCTCAAGTTTGGAGCTTATGGATAGGTGGAACTTCTTGATCGCTGGAGGTCCAGCTGATGGGACCCAACCAGTCCCAAGAACTGCTAGTGACTGGAGCAGAGGTCGATCATGGGTACTGCTGCTCCATTCATTCTTATAAGAGTGCCAAAGGCCAGAAAAGTACAGCACTAGGATCCCATTAAGAATGACTGGAGCCGTGGTGCACATGATCCACGTCTGTTCCATCCAATTGATGGTCTTCAAACTTCCGTTTCTCTTGATTGATAGGGCTTTCAGTGATCGAACCCTAAGCGATCAGGGAGTTGTTCCCTATCGCAGGGATAAGGAATAACTTCCAAACGTGAGAATGAGAGGATTAAGATAGCTTAACATTGCACTGATGTCCAGTTATGTGTCAAATTACACTATTTTGTGCAGTGATATCCCAATACTGTGTTATCCATGTTAAGGTAAACTTGGCTATGTTGGTATATTGTATGTATTTGGGAAAAAAAAGCAAGTCCAACCCTTTCTAGAAAATGAAAGAAGCATGGTGTCCGATTTTAGTGAAAAGTTTGCAGAAATAACACATACTGTAGGTATTGTAGTTTCAGCACAAAATGACTGTTCAAACTAAGCATATGTGCTCGGTTCACCCTTGGTGTGGCCAAGCAGTTTAGTGCACCTCCCCACCTATTTGTTTTCCATCTCTTCCTAGCCTCATCTGGTTCCTGTAAAACCAGAACTGTCAATCACAATAGTCAGTGGGAACGTGCACTGAACTGCTTTGCCACGCCAAGGGTGTATCGAGAGCCTATGCTTGGTTTGAACAGTCATGTTGTGCTGACACCCTTTGGGTAGTGTAAGGGGTTGGCTCTCAGGTAGGCGTGGGTCCACGCACAAGGATCCAGTTCATTGGTTCAGAACAAATGTGTGGTTTATTAAATATTCATAAACCGTCCAGCTTCACAAATCAAAACAGCCTCTTCTGGGTACAACAGGTATAACGGGAAAAAAAACGGAACATAAACAGTCCACCACATATAGCACGTGCTCACCGGTTAAAATGTCAGACCTTCCCTCAGCCTCCAGCAGAGATTGAGCTGCCCAAGCAAGGTCTTTTCACCCACCACAATAATGATACCGCTGGACTTCCCTATATCTGCCGCATCATATCCTGGGAGTGTTCAACGTACACGTGATGGCCAAACACTCATTTTCCACTATGAAATAGTTTTTGTCACAGGGAGACAATTTCCAACTCTGTTACATTATCGGTTATTTTTCACCTTTAACTTCCTGAGACAAGACGGAACCTAATACGACATCTGGTAGTCCGTCTGGACTACAAGTTCCTTGGAGAAGTTTGTAGCCACCAACGCTGGCTATTTATACAAGGCTACCTTCAGTTCCTGGAACACTGTCTCAGCTTCTGGAGACCACTTCGTACCCTTATTGATGTCCTCAGAGGTGCCGCTATCATGACAAAATTAGGGATGAACCGTCAGTAGTAACCCACAATGTCCAGAAACGCTCTGATCTGCTTCTTTGACAGCCGCTGTGGCCAATTCTGGATTGTGTCAGTCTAATTCACTTGGGGTTTGATCTCCCCCCTACATACGGCATTCCTAAGTTCTGGGCTACTTCCATGGCACATTTATTCGGGTTGATGAAAAACCAGCTTTCCATGAAGCAGTAAATACCGCCTATATGGCTTCCACAATCCTGGCTGAAGATCACCATGTTATCCAAGTAGGCTGCTGCATACTTCTTGTAGGGAGCTAGGATTTGATCCATGGCTCTTTGGAAGGTGGCTCTGATGCTAAGTCACTTCTCATGGCCAAGCCTTGAGTCAGGATAGTCAAGGAGTCTAAGGGTACCGTCACACACTGCAATTTTGATCGCTACGACGGTACGATTCGTGACGTTCCAGCGATATCGTTACGATATCGCTGTGTCTGACACGCAGCAGCGATCAGGGATCCTGCTGAGAATCGTACGTCGTAGCAGATCGTTTAGAACTTTCTTTCGTCGCTGGATCTCCCGCTGGCATCGCTAGATCGGTGTGTGTGACACCGATCTAGCGATCTAGCGATGCGATCTAGCGATGCGTTCGCTTGTAACCAGGGTAAACATCGGGTTACTAAGCGCAGGACCGCGCTTAGTAACCCGATGTTTACCCTGGTTACAAGCGTAAAACTAAAAAAAAAACAAACAGCACATACTTACATTCTGGTGTCCGTCAGGTCCCTTGCCGTCTGCTTCCCGCACTCAGTGACTGCCGGCCGTAAAGTGAAAGCAGAGCACAGCGGTGACGTGCTTTCACTTTCACTTTACGGCCGGCAGTCAGTGAGTGCAGGAAGCAGACGGCAAGGGACCTGACGGACACCAGAATGTAAGTGTGTGCTGTTTGTTTTTTTTTACGCTGGTAACCAGGGTAAACACCGGGTTACTAAGCGCGGTCCTGCGCTTAGTAACCCGATGTTTACCCTGGTTACCCGGGTACCTCGGCATCGTTGGTCGCTGGAGAGCTATCTGTGTGACAGCTCCCCAGCGACCACACTACGATTTACCTACGATCACGGCCAGGTCGTATCGCTGGTCGTGATCGTAGGTAAATCGTATAGTGTGACGGTACCCTAAGGTCAGAAGCCAGGAGGGTATGTCATAAACAGAAGGAACAGACAATGGCGTAGTCAGTTAACTTTCCGAGGTCAGAATACCAGGTGGATAGTGGATCAGAGCAGAAGGGTGTGAGGAGCTGGCCACTTACTAAAGACTATTGGGATTCAAGCTTCAGGAGGCTAATTTGCATATTCCAGGTGCCTTCTGGGAGAAGCGAAGTCTCCCTAAGCTAGAAGATCGTTGGGTACAGCCGGGACCAGCTGCTTCGAAAGCATCACCAAACCAGGGATTCAAGCTTCAGGAGGCTAATTTGCATATTCCAGGTGCCTTCTGGGAGAAGCGAAGTCTCCCTAAGCTAGAAGATCGTTGGGTACAGCCGGGACCAGCTGATTCGAAAGCATCACCAAACCAGGGATTCAAGCTTCAGGAGGCTAATTTGCATATTCCAGGTGCCTTCTGGGAGAAGCGAAGTCTCCCTAAGCTAGAAGATCGTTGGGTACAGCCGGGACCAGCTGCTTCGAAAGCATCACCAAACCAGGGATTCAAGCTTCAGGAGGCTAATTTGCATATTCCAGGTGCCTTCTGGGAGAAGCGAAGTCTCCCTAAGCTAGAAGATCGTTGGGTACAGCCGGGACCAGCTGATTCGAAAGCATCACCAAACCAGGGATTCAAGCTTCAGGAGGCTAATTTGCATATTCCAGGTGCCTTCTGGGAGAAGCGAAGTCTCCCTAAGCTAGAAGATCGTTGGGTACAGCCGGGACCAGCTGATTCGAAAGCATCACCAAACCAGGGATTCAAGCTTCAGGAGGCTAATTTGCATATTCCAGGTGCCTTCTGGGAGAAGCGAAGTCTCCCTAAGCTAGAAGATCGTTGGGTACAGCCGGGACCAGCTGATTCGAAAGCATCACCAAACCAGGGATTCAAGCTTCAGGAGGCTAATTTGCATATTCCAGGTGCCTTCTGGGAGAAGCGAAGTCTCCCTAAGCTAGAAGATCGTTGGGTACAGCCGGGACCAGCTGATTCGAAAGCATCACCAAACCAGGGATTCAAGCTTCAGGAGGCTAATTTGCATATTCCAGGTGCCTTCTGGGAGAAGCGAAGTCTCCCTAAGCTAGAAGATCGTTGGGTACAGCCGGGACCAGCTGCTTCGAAAGCATCACCAAACCAGGGATTCAAGCTTCAGGAGGCTAATTTGCATATTCCAGGTGCCTTCTGGGAGAAGCGAAGTCTCCCTAAGCTAGAAGATCGTTGGGTACAGCCGGGACCAGCTGCTTCGAAAGCATCACCAAACCAGGGATTCAAGCTTCAGGAGGCTAATTTGCATATTCCAGGTGCCTTCTGGGAGAAGCGAAGTCTCCCTAAGCTAGAAGATCGTTGGGTACAGCCGGGACCAGCTGATTCGAAAGCATCACCAAACCAGGGATTCAAGCTTCAGGAGGCTAATTTGCATATTCCAGGTGCCTTCTGGGAGAAGCGAAGTCTCCCTAAGCTAGAAGATCGTTGGGTACAGCCGGGACCAGCTGCTTCGAAAGCATCACCAAACCAGGGATTCAAGCTTCAGGAGGCTAATTTGCATATTCCAGGTGCCTTCTGGGAGAAGCGAAGTCTCCCTAAGCTAGAAGATCGTTGGGTACAGCCGGGACCAGCTGATTCGAAAGCATCACCAAACCAGGGATTCAAGCTTCAGGAGGCTAATTTGCATATTCCAGGTGCCTTCTGGGAGAAGCGAAGTCTCCCTAAGCTAGAAGATCGTTGGGTACAGCCGGGACCAGCTGCTTCGAAAGCATCACCAAACCAGGGATTCAAGCTTCAGGAGGCTAATTTGCATATTCCAGGTGCCTTCTGGGAGAAGCGAAGTCTCCCTAAGCTAGAAGATCGTTGGGTACAGCCGGGACCAGCTGATTCGAAAGCATCACCAAACCAGGGATTCAAGCTTCAGGAGGCTAATTTGCATATTCCAGGTGCCTTCTGGGAGAAGCGAAGTCTCCCTAAGCTAGAAGATCGTTGGGTACAGCCGGGACCAGCTGCTTCGAAAGCATCACCAAACCAGGGATTCAAGCTTCAGGAGGCTAATTTGCATATTCCAGGTGCCTTCTGGGAGAAGCGAAGTCTCCCTAAGCTAGAAGATCGTTGGGTACAGCCGGGACCAGCTGATTCGAAAGCATCACCAAACCAGGGATTCAAGCTTCAGGAGGCTAATTTGCATATTCCAGGTGCCTTCTGGGAGAAGCGAAGTCTCCCTAAGCTAGAAGATCGTTGGGTACAGCCGGGACCAGCTGCTTCGAAAGCATCACCAAACCAGGGATTCAAGCTTCAGGAGGCTAATTTGCATATTCCAGGTGCCTTCTGGGAGAAGCGAAGTCTCCCTAAGCTAGAAGATCGTTGGGTACAGCCGGGACCAGCTGATTCGAAAGCATCACCAAACCAGGGATTCAAGCTTCAGGAGGCTAATTTGCATATTCCAGGTGCCTTCTGGGAGAAGCGAAGTCTCCCTAAGCTAGAAGATCGTTGGGTACAGCCGGGACCAGCTGCTTCGAAAGCATCACCAAACCAGGGATTCAAGCTTCAGGAGGCTAATTTGCATATTCCAGGTGCCTTCTGGGAGAAGCGAAGTCTCCCTAAGCTAGAAGATCGTTGGGTACAGCCGGGACCAGCTGATTCGAAAGCATCACCAAACCAGGGATTCAAGCTTCAGGAGGCTAATTTGCATATTCCAGGTGCCTTCTGGGAGAAGCGAAGTCTCCCTAAGCTAGAAGATCGTTGGGTACAGCCGGGACCAGCTGCTTCGAAAGCATCACCAAACCAGGGATTCAAGCTTCAGGAGGCTAATTTGCATATTCCAGGTGCCTTCTGGGAGAAGCGAAGTCTCCCTAAGCTAGAAGATCGTTGGGTACAGCCGGGACCAGCTGCTTCGAAAGCATCACCAAACCAGGGATTCAAGCTTCAGGAGGCTAATTTGCATATTCCAGGTGCCTTCTGGGAGAAGCGAAGTCTCCCTAAGCTAGAAGATCGTTGGGTACAGCCGGGACCAGCTGATTCGAAAGCATCACCAAACCAGGGATTCAAGCTTCAGGAGGCTAATTTGCATATTCCAGGTGCCTTCTGGGAGAAGCGAAGTCTCCCTAAGCTAGAAGATCGTTGGGTACAGCCGGGACCAGCTGCTTCGAAAGCATCACCAAACCAGGGATTCAAGCTTCAGGAGGCTAATTTGCATATTCCAGGTGCCTTCTGGGAGAAGCGAAGTCTCCCTAAGCTAGAAGATCGTTGGGTACAGCCGGGACCAGCTGATTCGAAAGCATCACCAAACCAGGGATTCAAGCTTCAGGAGGCTAATTTGCATATTCCAGGTGCCTTCTGGGAGAAGCGAAGTCTCCCTAAGCTAGAAGATCGTTGGGTACAGCCGGGACCAGCTGCTTCGAAAGCATCACCAAACCAGGGATTCAAGCTTCAGGAGGCTAATTTGCATATTCCAGGTGCCTTCTGGGAGAAGCGAAGTCTCCCTAAGCTAGAAGATCGTTGGGTACAGCCGGGACCAGCTGATTCGAAAGCATCACCAAACCAGGGATTCAAGCTTCAGGAGGCTAATTTGCATATTCCAGGTGCCTTCTGGGAGAAGCGAAGTCTCCCTAAGCTAGAAGATCGTTGGGTACAGCCGGGACCAGCTGCTTCGAAAGCATCACCAAACCAGGGATTCAAGCTTCAGGAGGCTAATTTGCATATTCCAGGTGCCTTCTGGGAGAAGCGAAGTCTCCCTAAGCTAGAAGATCGTTGGGTACAGCCGGGACCAGCTGATTCGAAAGCATCACCAAACCAGGGATTCAAGCTTCAGGAGGCTAATTTGCATATTCCAGGTGCCTTCTGGGAGAAGCGAAGTCTCCCTAAGCGAATTTTTGCCTGTAGGACATTATTGCAAGAGAGCTTGGCTGAGTAGATCACACAAGAAGGAAAACACACAGCAAGTCAGCAGGATCTAGGAGCAACATGGCAGATGTGACAACCTACTTGGTGAGCTGCAGCATGTGCTACATGTTCACAGATCGACCAGAAGAAGAATCCAATTTCACCTGTCAGAAGTGTAGACTAGTGGCCCTTTTAGAAGAAAAGGTGCGGGGTCTGGAAGAAAGAATAGCAACTTTGAAACTCATCAAAGAGAATGAAGACTTTCTAGACAGAACAGAAGCATCTCTACTGGTCACAGAAGGTGCAAAAAGTGTCAGAGAACCTCCAAAAGCAGATGAGTGGAAGCATGTGACCAAAAGAAGCAAGAAGACCATGGAGAAATCACCAACCACACAACTGAAGAACCGATATCAAATCTTTGTAGAGGATGAAGATGGCACACCCAAGAATGAAGCAATACCAGCAAGCAAAAAAGAAAAGGGCACACAGCAACAAGTGACAGCAAAAAGTACAGCCAAGAAGCAACGAAGAGTGGTGGTGGTGGGAGACTCACTACTGAGAGGCACAGAAGCAGCCATCTGCAGACCGGACATAACTGCAAGAGAAGTATGCTGCCTTCCAGGTGCGATGATCAAGGATGTGACCGATAGGATACCAAAGCTCTTCAGCTCCAAGGACGTCCACCCATTTCTTCTGATACATGTTGGCACCAATGACACGGCAAGGAAGGACCTACCGACAATCTGCAAGGACTTTGAAGAGTTGGGGAAGAAAGTAAAGGAACTGGATGCACAGGTAGTTTTTTCTTCTATCCTTCCAGTAGACGGGCATGGCACCAGGAGATGGAACAGGATCCTTGATGCAAACAACTGGCTAAGACGATGGTGCAGACAACAAGGATTCGGATTCCTGGACCACGGTGTGAATTACTTGTACGATGGACTCCTCGCCAGAGACGGACTACACCTCAACAAACCTGGGAAACACACATTCGCCAGAAGACTCGCTACACTCATCAGGAGGGCGTTAAACTAGAAGAAGAGGGGACGGGAAGAAAAACATTAGACTCGAACAAAGACGACCCAGGAAAACATACTCAGAAGGGAGGTAAGAACATTTCTAAAACAATCCACAGTGAGGAGATTGGAACAAAACAAAATCCTCTGAACTGCATGCTCGCAAACGCCAGAAGCCTGACAAACAAGATGGAAGAACTAGAAGCAGAAATATCTACAGGTAACTTTGACATAGTGGGAATAACCGAGACATGGTTAGATGAAAGCTATGACTGGGCAGTTAACTTACAGGGTTACAGTCTGTTTAGAAAGGATCGTAAAAATCGGAGAGGAGGAGGGGTTTG
The DNA here is from genome assembly GCF_032444005.1 of Ranitomeya imitator. Lineage (NCBI taxonomy): Eukaryota > Metazoa > Chordata > Amphibia > Anura > Dendrobatidae > Ranitomeya > Ranitomeya imitator. The sequence goes on along the minus strand of NC_091282.1, from coordinate 1,199,252,223 downwards.
TCTCTATGTAAAGTCTTGTCTAAAGTCCACTTTAAGGGAGGATATTAGCGAAGGGAATGAGGATGTCGAGTCCATATGGGTTGAAATTCATGGAGGGAAAAATGGTAACAAAATTCTCATTGGGGTCTGTTACAAACCCCCAAATATAACAGAAACCATGGAAAGTCTACTTCTAAAGCAGATAGATGAAGCTGCAACCCATAATGAGGTCCTGGTTATGGGGGACTTTAACTACCCGGATATTAACTGGGAAACAGAAACCTGTGAAACCCATAAAGGCAACAGGTTTCTGCTAATAACCAAGAAAAATTATCTTTCACAATTGGTGCAGAATCCAACCAGAGGAGCAGCACTTTTAGACCTAATACTATCTAATAGACCTGACAGAATAACAAATCTGCAGGTGGTTGGGCATTTAGGAAATAGCGACCACAATATTGTGCAGTTTCACCTGTCTTTCACTAGGGGGACTTGTCAGGGAGTCACAAAAACATTGAACTTTAGGAAGGCAAAGTTTGAACAGCTTAGAGATGCCCTTAATCTGGTAGACTGGGACAATATCCTCAGAAATGAGAATACAGATAATAAATGGGAAATGTTTAAGAACATCCTAAATAGGCAGTGTAAGCGGTTTATACCTTGTGGGAATAAAAGGACTAGAAATAGGAAAAACCCAATGTGGCTAAACAAAGAAGTAAGACAGGCAATTAACAGTAAAAAGAAAGCATTTGCACTACTAAAGCAGGATGGCACCATTGAAGCTCTAAAAAACTATAGGGAGAAAAATACTTTATCTAAAAAACTAATTAAAGCTGCCAAAAAGGAAACAGAGAAGCACATTGCTAAGGAGAGTAAAACTAATCCCAAACTGTTCTTCAACTATATCAATAGTAAAAGAATAAAAACTGAAAATGTAGGCCCCTTAAAAAATAGTGAGGAAAGAATGGTTGTAGATGACGAGGAAAAAGCTAACATATTAAACACCTTCTTCTCCACGGTATTCACGGTGGAAAATGAAATGCTAGGTGAAATCCCAAGAAACAATGAAAACCCTATATTAAGGGTCACCAATCTAACCCAAGAAGAGGTGCGGAACCGGCTAAATAAGATTAAAATAGATAAATCTCCGGGTCCGGATGGCATACACCCACGAGTACTAAGAGAACTAAGTAATGTAATAGATAAACCATTATTTCTTATTTTTAGGGACTCTATAGCGACAGGGTCTGTTCCGCAGGACTGGCGCATAGCAAATGTGGTGCCAATATTCAAAAAGGGCTCTAAAAGTGAACCTGGAAATTATAGGCCAGTAAGTCTAACCTCTATTGTTGGTAAAATATTTGAAGGGTTTCTGAGGGATGTTATTCTGGATTATCTCAATGAGAATAACTGTTTAACTCCATATCAGCATGGGTTTATGAGAAATCGCTCCTGTCAAACCAATCTAATCAGTTTTTATGAAGAGGTAAGCTATAGGCTGGACCACGGTGAGTCATTGGACGTGGTATATCTCGATTTTTCCAAAGCGTTTGATACCGTGCCGCACAAGAGGTTGGTACACAAAATGAGAATGCTTGGTCTGGGGGAAAATGTGTGTAAATGGGTTAGTAACTGGCTTAGTGATAGAAAGCAGAGGGTGGTTATAAATGGTATAGTCTCTAACTGGGTCGCTGTGACCAGTGGGGTACCGCAGGGGTCGGTATTGGGACCTGTTCTCTTCAACATATTCATTAATGATCTGGTAGAAGGTTTACACAGTAAAATATCGATATTTGCAGATGATACAAAACTATGTAAAGCAGTTAATACAAGAGAAGATAGTATTCTGCTACAGATGGATCTGGATAAGTTGGAAACTTGGGCTGAAAGGTGGCAGATGAGGTTTAACAATGATAAATGTAAGGTTATACACATGGGAAGAGGGAATCAATATCACCATTACACACTGAACGGGAAACCACTGGGTAAATCTGACAGGGAGAAGGACTTGGGGATCCTAGTTAATGATAAACTTACCTGGAGCAGCCAGTGCCAGGCAGCAGCTGCCAAGGCAAACAGGATCATGGGGTGCATTAAAAGAGGTCTGGATACACATGATGAGAGCATTATACTGCCTCTGTACAAATCCCTAGTTAGACCGCACATGGAGTACTGTGTCCAGTTTTGGGCACCGGTGCTCAGGAAGGATATAATGGAACTAGAGAGAGTACAAAGGAGGGCAACAAAATTAATAAAGGGGATGGGAGAACTACAATACCCAGATAGATTAGCGAAATTAGGATTATTTAGTCTAGAAAAAAGACGACTGAGGGGCGATCTAATAACCATGTATAAGTATATAAGGGGACAATACAAATATGTCGCTGAGGATCTGTTTATACCAAGGAAGGTGACGGGCACAAGGGGGCATTCTTTGCGTCTGGAGGAGAGAAGGTGTTTCCACCAACATAGAAGAGGATTCTTTACTGTTAGGGCAGTGAGAATCTGGAATTGCTTGCCTGAGGAGGTGGTGATGGCGAACTCAGTCGAGGGGTTCAAGAGAGGCCTGGATGTCTTCCTGGAGCAGAACAATATTGTATCATACAATTATTAGGTTCTGTAGAAGGACGTAGATCTGGGTATTTATTATAATGGAATATAGGCTGAACTGGATGGACAAATGTCTTTTTTCGGCCTTACTAACTATGTTACTATGTTACTATGTTATGTAGGGCAAAGTCCACAGCTTTAAGGGATGCCGACTTTTTCCAGCCCAGAGCTCCGGTTATGTCAGTATTATTGTTCTGTTTTATTAGAGATTTGCTTGCTCGTCAATTCAGCCTCAGGAATCAATGTTTCCATTCAGTGACAGCAAGAAGAGGAAGACGTGCTGTTTGGATATTATGTATACATAAGACCAGACAGGAGATTGTTAAAGGTAAATGTAAAGCAATCATTCCATTACTCTTATCAGTATCTCATCACCACAGGGGTCTCACATGCAATTCCAGGTGATGAGCTTGTGGAATATTCTTCATTCTTTGAGCTAAAAGCAAATGTTTAAAGGGGAGGGTGCAAACACTTCGGCCCATTCAGGGGGTTAATCCCAGGGAGGGAGAAAAGATGTCACAAATTTAGACAGGAAGCTGGGGGAGAGTGACATCGAAGGGAGAAGATCTAGGAAGAGGTCCTGAAGGACATGGATGGATGGCCTATGGAGTTTGGAGATTGGTTGCCAGCTGGGCAGGACACACGTGCTACTGTTGAGGGATTTGTTGTCTGAATTTCAGGAACTTTCTTAAGGACTGTTGCTGCTGGATACATGGGTTTCGGTTGTGTTACCTTTGTCTAAAGGAGGGTAGACTGTGACTACAGACTATACTGGTAGGAGATACAAAATCTGTGGGTCGACCAAAAGTTGGAAGACAGTGAGTATCACCTGGTACGGGGACAATAGGACTACCGGCCCTGGTGAGGGGATCTTGTGAACTGGGGGTAATGTATTTTGGCCATCTAAAGCTATGAATGTACGGAATAAAAAATAGTTGCATTGTTAACCTGCCTAGGTGATTATTACAACCCACAACCTCAGATCTTCACAAAGGGGTTAAACAGACTGATGGTTAGAATGAACTCCAAGGTCAGGCAACAAAAGATCTATAAAAACAATGCAAGGCACAGAGAGACAAACCACACAGTAGCTGAATGTATATCTGGCAGAGGTCTGGGAGCAACAGCTCAGTTAAGTAGCCTGGCAATATCTGGGATAATAAATGCCTGGGGACAGTCAGTGCCTCCCAGTCTCAGATTAGACTGCCAATCAACACACTGACAGCTTCAGCATGCCCCTCTACCAGATTGGACAACTGAGCTGTCAGTTACTGCATCCCAGACATACTGGTAATGTACCAGGCTGGCTCTAGCCTTTTAATGAGCTTGTTGACATGGTGCATTGGATATGTGTCAAATTTAGAGACTTCAGTCAACTTCCAGTAGTCATTGCAGAACTGCAATTCTCCATCTGGTTTCGGCATCAAGACAATGGGACTGGAGCAGCCACTCTTGGACTCTTCAATGACACCTAGGTCCAACATTCATTTACTTTCCAATTATCTATCGGCAGGCTTTGGGAATCCAATATGGTTTCAAATTCACCCACACATCAGGATCCATGACGACTTCATGTTCTATGACCTGAGTACAAACTGGTAACTTTGAAAACAGGTCTCTGTTTCAATGAAGCAATTCTTGGCACTGCTGCTTCTGAGCAGCTGTCAAATGCTCCATTTGTCAAATGCTCCAATAAGAGTTAGGTCCCTGAGTTGGGTGGTCCCAAAGTTCGCCCCGGACACTCCTAGCTTGGGGATGTTGGCCTGAGGGGATGCTTCCTCACCCTCATTGCCAACCAAAAAACAAAATGGAAACCCATCACACTTGCGCTGCATTGAGTTCTCTTTATGGGAGACCTGGCTGTCGTCTGAGTAACCAGGTGACCCCACTTTACCACACAAGTCCAAAAATAAGGCAAAGTCCCACCCTTTTATCACAGGGTGTAATAAGTCATTGACTATTCCAACCTTATGGGACTCAGTGCCACAGTTTGTGTTAATGACCACTATGGCCACAGGGCAGTCTTCAGTGTCCCCATGAATTCAGCAGACGCCCACGATCTTCCTAGGAATCTGCCGATGATGAAGTGTGGCCCTCACTAGGGTGACCAAACTTCCCGAGTCCAACAAACCAGTTATTGGCACTCCATTCACTGATACGGGACACACCTGGAGGTGCGTATGAACCTGTCTATGACTCGCTCCACCATCTGTACTGGAGAGGAAGATTCCAGTTGCAACCACTTTTAAACCAGATAGAATAAGTCAAGCATTCGGGACTGGGAGGTTTGTCACCGTGATAGGCCTAGTGGTGCACCCGTTGTGCCCTCACTGTCAGAGTTACTCCTGAGAGCACCAAAATCCCCATTTTCAACTTGGCATTGTTTTTTGCTTCATGCTGGTCAGGTCATAATAGGTCTTCTGTGGTTTCCCTGTTAGATATGGCACCAGAACTTTCTGCCCACTGTTCTGGAGCCAATTCCTCCTGTTCCGCTACCCTTTCGAAAACATCCAGGAATGCCTCGATGTCATCACCCAGGGTCATCTTTTGCAAGTCTCTCCTTATCATATTCCTCATGTGCAAATCATCTACTTGACTTGGGGGTGAGGATGTTGCCATGCTATGAATTGCCTGGCTAGGAGTTTCATCTGCTGCCTGTGCTGCTGCTGCATTAACTGTTGCTGTGGGAGATTAGCCTGCATCAGTTGTTTTATCAGCTTGTCCATGTTGTCAGTTTTCGCTCCTGCAATCACTTTTACCCAAGATATGCGGTATCTGTGTGGAAGTCACACATGCCCCTTGGGATTCGTACCCGTGCTTCTTGGCGATCTTGCATCAATTGTAAGGGTTCGGCTCTCAGGTACACGCTGGTCCACACACAAGGATACAGTTTATTGGATCAAAACAAACATATGGTTTATTAAATGTGCATAAACCATCTACCCTAACAAAACAGTATCTTCTGGGAACAGGTATAGCATAACTGAACCAAATCAGAACATAAACAATTTATATATAGCACAGACTCACCGGTTTAAACATCAGGCTTTCAATCAGCCTCCAGACTAAGCTACCAAACAACATCTTTTCACCTTGCACCCACCACACTAATGATGCAGCGGTCTTTCCTTATATATACTGTATCACGCCCTGGGATGAGGATATATGAGTAGCCAGTCCCACCCATCTTTTTGACTGCTCGTAAACTCAGCAATGTACTGTACATGCCCTATTAACTCTCTCAGCATCATACTTGCTGGAGCCTGCTTTTTGAGACTTACATCATTGAGGCTACCAGCATCGATGATACATATCTCCCCTCTAGGACCTGTTTAGTGGCTAATGGTAGATATTTGTGATGTATGAGAAACATTGGCAGTCATGAGTATGACTGCCTAGTGCAGTTGAAACTCGTGGACTGGGTCATGTCGACCATGTAAATTTTTCTTTTGTATGTGCGATCTGGTTGTTACAGTGATGTTGCCTTCCTTTCAGGGAGGGCGATATCAGGCTTGGAGGCAAGGAGGATTCAATTACCAGGTAACGCATCTACACACAACACATTCTGAATCCAGCCAGAAGGGGGAGCTCAGGACCCAGATTCATGGGAGCATCTACTGCTTTATGTGTTCTGGTCTGGAGGAGGAGTTAGGCAGTTGGTGAGAGACAGTGGACAGAGAAGGAAGTCTGGAACAGAGAGTGGATAGCAGAGCTGGCAGCCAGGACTGAGCTGCAGCTCCAGGGAATGGAGTGAATGAGGAGTTGAATGTGGTGGAGCTACTGAAGAAAGGAGCACAGTGGAAGAGAAAGGGGCTCAGAGGGGAACGGCGACTGGACACCCTCAGAGCCAGAGCGCAGAAACCGGGCACCGGGAGCCCGAGGCTGTGTTGTACTCCAGGATACATAGCAGAGCTCCAGGGCTTAGGACTGTATGTTATTTGCCCACAACAAAGTCTGGGGTGAAGCAGTAACCTGAAGAGCCCGGGTCGTGATAGAGACCCTATAAAATGGCTCACACTGCCGACCGTGCAGGCACCTGTCTCAAGACAGGAGAGAGAGGGTACCTTGCTAGCAAGCTTAAAGCAGCAGGGACCTAACAAACTAGCGCAAGAAGGAAAGGCTTACGGACCCGGGATCCACTATTGCCTCCAGGCCGGACCATTCCACCACCTGTTCCTGGTACCCTGGACTGTGGACTGCTACTGCCAGTAAACCAGATAAAAACTTTACAACTGTGTCCTCCACTTATTTGTCGGCATACACCATCCTTGTCCATACACCTTGGGAGCCCTGGGGACCCGCTTCACCTGTGGGAAGCATCACATCTTGCTGCAACAACATCACCCCAGAGGACCCCTTTAAGCAGCGTCGGTCCCTCTGACCGAGAACTACAGGTGGCGTCACGAATAGACTTTATTACAAAATACCCTTTAAAGACCTTTCCCCTTTAATTGAGTGCCCAGGGCCACTGACCGTGACATCCCCTTTAAGCGTGACCAGGCCCGATACCGAGTACCCCATGGCCCAGGCGGGTGACTCATATGCACCATATTTTCTTTTGAAAAAGAAAAGGAAAATCCAGTCCTATTGAGCCGGACTCCAATTTTTTCTATTTTCCTAAACATTAGCAGACATGTAGGACATTCTACGTATGTTATTTTCTTGCTACTTCATCTTGCATAAAGCACCACAACCTCCCTGCATTCACCCATATGCCTCCCAGTGCTAGTCTGTTATCCAATATAAGATATTTTTAGCAGATTTTCGCTCCCTCTCTGGGTAATTAAGCGCACTTGGCTCAGCTCTGACCTCATGTAGTCACGTTAGATTTGATGAACCTGGAGGGACATTCTGATTGAACAGGTGATGCTCCTTCCAGAAGAGAAGGTTCTCTCTCTCTTCTCTCCTCTTCTCGGTACGTGAGGGAATTCAAAGAGCTTAGGAAGTGACTTTGAGGCAATTATACACGACGAATCAAAGCGACCAAGAAAGAGAGCTCATCCTTCATGATTTAAAGAGTTGCCATGGAAGTCGATGTCTCGCAGGGACACTAAGGCAGAATTTCACATTTCATCTGAGCCAGGATTATTTGCAGAACATGGCGAACAGAAAGGTGTCGAGTCTCAGATATTGACAAGATAAATCAGAGGTTCCCGATGAAGGCTTGATAGGATGTAATTCAGTCCATAGGTTACATGATCTATTTACTAAATTTATAAACAAACTTCTCTCTTTGGCTTCTATAGGCATGAGGTGTAGAGTAGGCGGCCCCGAAGAAGTGATTAAAACAAGACTCCCATCTGATTCTGGAAAAATGTACTATAAAGTATGGGACTAAGAGTAAAGTTGGTGTGGATCAAGTCACGGGACTTCGTCCATTGGCCATGTCAGTAGCCTGTGGCCACTGGATTGGAGCCAAGAGAATCATCTCGTACCTGATACATAGAACTGGAGAAACAAATGGATTATTCTGCACTGCCATGGAGAAAAATTGAAGAATGCCAGTCCAATTTCAGGTGGTTTTATTCATCTTGACGCATTCTTCATTTTTTGTCCATGGCAGCACAGAATAACCCATTTGTTTCCCCAGTATTATGTATTTATCTCCCCATGGGTTTGAAGGAGCCTTATAAGTGGTTGTGTGAGCATAACCCATCCAGGTAAGCGTAATCATGCATGTCCTTCTATATTGTTACTCAGAGAAGACCTTATTTGCGCTTTGCCTCCTCTCCAGTTGTCTGTCTCTCTTTGACCTTTTACCTGATGACAGCTACTACTCCTATTTTGATTAAAAAGTGATATCATCATTGTGGTGTGGTGCACATGAGGCCTTCTAATTAAAAGAAGAGCCACAGATGCCACCAAGTAAGAGGAGGTTATCTCACCTTGGCTTGGCTCTCTACTTCTTTAGTTAATGGCAGTGAACTCTCATGTCGATTTTCTTCATCAGATGATGCACCTGTTTAGGTGTTAACTTCTGTGGTCAGGCTAGATGTCTCTGTGAGATAGTTGCCGTTCCATCTTTGTAAAATGTTTGCATCATTTTTGTTCCAGCTTTCTAATTGATAAGGTTAAAATTTTCAGATTTTCTCGTAGCCTTCACCTTTCCTGTTTAAAGAAATCATTTTCGTTCTTGGGTCCTGTGACATTTCTCTTCTATGTGGTGCCATTGCTGACAGTGATTTTGTTTGTTAAGTAACAACATGTTATAGTTACCTGTCTTTTGAACACCTGGTTAATGAATAATTACACATACCTGTGGTTGATTTCTTGTTCATTAAAACGTTGATGTCACTGGCAGGTCACCTACGTTTTTGAAGCGTTTTAACATGCGTGTTTACATACGGTTTTTCATGCGTTTTTTTTTCATGCGGATTTGTGTGTGTTTTTGTAATCTAAATAAAGATATACAAAAAAAAAAGAATTGTGATGTCATTTCTTGTCCAACCTCTTCATTTACATACTCCATTGAAGAATAATATTTACACACACAGCTAGATAGATAGATAGATACGACAGATTTTTATCTATCGTATCTATAGTATCTATCTATCATATCCGTCTATCGTATCTATCTATCTACCTATCTATCTACCTATCTATCTATCTATCTATCTATCTATCTATCTATCTATCTATCTATCGTATCTATCTATCTATCTACCTATCTATCTATCTATCTATCTATCTATCTATCTATCTATCTATCTATCTATCGTATCTCTATCGTATCTATCTATCTATCTATAGATCTATCTATCTATCTATCGTAAAAATAGATATCTATGGTATCTATCTATCGATATATCTATCTATAAATATATCTATATATAGATAAATCGATAGATAGATATATTGATAGATAATAGATAAATAGATAATAGATTAATAGATAGATACGATAGATAGATAGATAGATAGATAGATAGATAGATACGATAGATGGATATGATAGATAGATAGATACGATAGATGGATCACACATGCGAGAAACTCAGACGAGTCTTGCATCTTAATACCCGGCACTGCCGCCGGCACTCGGGAGCGAAGCGTGCTGTTCCATGTATTTCTATGCAGCTGCACGCTCTGGTCCCGAGTACCGCACCAGTGTCGAGGACTGATATTTGTAGCCTGGGAAGGGGTTTTACCGCATCTAATAATTATCTAATGATTACCGTGATTATCGAATGCTGCTGCCAGGATCATATTCCTCACCAACCGTTACACCGATGCCTCTACCTTGTGCCAGTCATTACACTGGCTACCCATCCACTCAAGAATCCAGTACAAAACTACTACCCTCATCCACAAATGTCACCGCTCTGCTTTACGGGCGGCCAGCGCTCACAGTCAGTGCAGGAAGCAGAGCGCCAGGGGACAGACACCGGAATGTAAGTATGTAGTGTTTGTTTTTTTTTATATTTACACTGGCAACCAGGGTAAACATCGGGTTACTAAACGCGGCTCTGCGCTTAGTAACCCGATGTTTACCCTGGTTACCAGGGGACTTTGCATAGTTGGTCACTGGAGAGCTGTCTGTGTGACAGCTCTCCAGTGACCACACAGCGACGCTGCAGCGATCGGGATTGTTGTCTAGATCGCTGCAGCGTCGCTAAATGTGACAGTACCTTAAGGCAGTTAACTGGTTCATGCAGCGTTACATGAACACCTGAGCCTTACACTATGGCTGGTCCGAATAACTAAAGCAATTGTTACCATCCACCTCTCGTGTCTCCCCTTTTCCTTATAGTTTGTAAGCTTGCGAGCAGGGCCCTCATTCCTCCTGGTATCTGTATTGAACTGTATTTCTGTTATGCTGTAATGTCTATTGTCTGTACAAGTCCCCTCTATAATTTGTAAAGCGCTGCAGAATATGTTGGCGCTATATAAATAAAAATTATTATTATTATTATCTATGGGAAATATACGGCACGGCGACGGAGCGTTGCCACACTGTAAACAGACATGCTGTGTTCTGAAAAGATGTGCCGCATGTCCGTTTACGCGGGTCTGCCGCCTGCGTGTTTTACCACATAATGGAGACGGGATTTCATGGAACCCCCTCCACTATGCTGTAACATCTGGACGCTGCGTGTTTGATGCTGCGGCTCTATGCAGCGTCGAACACGCAGCGTTTCCTGAACGTGGAAACATACCCTAAGACTTTCATTGGGGTGTACACATTTTTACTACATGATCTTGAATGAATATATTTAGGAAAACTACTTTTTTGGGGTATGCAAAATAGTAAATCTTTTACCAATCAATGGAGCACATGTATGTGAGTATTTTGTATGTAGTATCCCATGATTCTGAGAGGAAACTAACAGTTTTCTGACCAATCTATTGAGGTGTACTTATTTATGCTGAGCACTTTATATACAGTTAGGGCCAGAAATATTTGGACAGTGACACAAGTTTTGTTATTTTAGCTGTTTACAAAAACATGTTCAGAAATACAATTATATATATATAATGTGGGCTGAAAGTGCACACTCCCAGCTGCAATATGATAGTTTCCACATCCAAATCGGAGAAAGGGTTTAGGAATCATAGCTCTGTAATGCATAGCGTCCTCTTTTTCAAGGGACCAAAAGTAATTGGACAATGGACTCTAAGGGCTGCAATTAACTCTGAAGGCGTCTCCCTCATTAACCTGTAATCAATGAAGTAGTTAAAAGGTCAGGGGTGGATTCCAGGTGTGTGGTTTTGCATTTGGAAGCTGTTGCTGTGAGCAGACAACATGCGGTCAAAGGAACTCTCAATTGAGGTGAAGCAGAACATCCTGAGGCTGAAAAAAAAGAAAAAATCCATCAGAGAGATAGCAGACATGCTTGGAGTAGCAAAATCAACAGTTGGGTACATTCTGAGAAAAAAGGAATTGACTGGTGAGCTTGGGAACTCAAAAAGGCCTGGGCGTCCACGGATGACAACAGTGGTGGATGATCGCCGCATACTTAATTTGGTGAAGAAGAACCCGTTCACAACATCAACTGAAGTCCAGAACACTCTCAGTGAAGTAGGTGTATCTGTCTCTAAGTCAACAGTAAAGAGAAGACTCCATGACAGTAAATACAAAGGGTTCACATCTAGATGCAAACCATTCATCAATACCAAAAATAGACAGGCCAGAGTTAAATTTGCAGAAAAACACCTCAAGAAGCCAGCTCAGTTCTGGAAAAGTATTCTATGGACAGATGAGACAAAGATCAACCTGTACCAGAATGATGGGAAGAAAAAAGTTTGGAGAAGAAAGGGAACGGCACATGATCCAAGGCACACCACATCCTCTGTAAAACATGGTGGAGGCAACGTGATGGCATGGGCATGCATGGCTTTCAATGGCACTGGGTCACTTGTGTTTATTGATGACATAAGAGCAGACAAGAGTAGCCGGATGAATTCTGAAGTGTACCGGGATATACTTTCAGCCCAGATTCAGCCAAATGCTGCAAAGTTGATTGGACGGCGCTTCATAGTACAGATGGACAATGACCCCAAGCATACAGCCAAAGCTACCCAGGAGTTCATGAGTGCCAAAAAGTGGAACATTCTGCAAAGGCCAGTCAATCTCCAGATCTAAACCCAATTGAGCATGCATTTCACTTGCTCAAATCCAGACTTAAGACGGAAAGACCCACAAACAAGCAAGACCTGAAGGCTGCGGCTGTAAAGGCCTGGTAAAGCATTAAGAAGGAGGAAACCCAGCGTTTGGTGATGTCCATGGGTTCCAGACTTAAGGCAGTGATTGCCTCCAAAGGATTTGCAACAAAATATTGAAAATAAAAATATTTTGTTTGGGTTATGTTTATTTGTCCAATTACTTTTGACCTCCTAAAATGTGGAGTGTTTGTAAAGAAATGTGTACAATTCCTACATTTTCTATCAGATATTTTTGTTCAACCCTTCAAATTAAACGTTACAATCTGCACTTGAATTCTGTTGTAGAGGTTTCATTTCAAATCCAATGTGGTGGCATGCAGAGCCCAACTCGCGAAAATTGTGTCACTGTCCAAATATTTCTGGCCCTAACTGTATATATATATATATATATATATATATATGTATATATATATATATATATATATATATGTATATACACACAGTATAGAGCAAAAGTTTGGACACACCTCACTTAAAGATTTTTCTGTATTTTCATGACGATGAAAATTGTACATTCACACTGAAGGCATCAAAACTAGAATTAACACATGTGGAATTATATACTTAACAAAAAAGTGTGAAACAACTGAAAATATGTCTTATATTCTAGGTTCTTCAAAGTAGCCACCTTTTGCTTTGATGACTGCTTTGCCCACTCTTGGCATTCTCTTGATGAGCTTCAAGAGGTAGCACCGGGAATGGTCTTCCAACAATCATGAAGGAGTTCCCAGAGATGCTTAGCACTTGGCCCTTTTGCCTTCACTCTGCGGTCCAGCTCACCCCAAACCATCTCAATTGACTGGTGACTGTGGAGGCCAGGTCATCTGGCGTAGCACCCCATCACTCTCCATCTTGGTCAAATAGCCCTTACACAGCCTGGAGGTGTGTTTGGGGTCATTGTCCTGTTGAAAAATAAATGAAGGTCCAACTAAACGCAAACCGGATGGAATAGCATGCCGCTGCAAGATGCTGTGGTAGCCATGCTGGTTCAGTATGCCTTCAATTTTGAATAAATCCCCAACAATGTCACCAGCGAAGCACCCCCACACCATCACACCTCCTCCTCCATGCTTCACGGTGGGAACCAGGCATGTAGAGTCCATCCGTTCACCTTTTCTACGTTGCACAAAGACACGGTGGTTGGAGCCAAAGATCTCAAATTTGGACTCATCAGACCAAAGCACAGATTTCCACTGGTCTAATGTCCATTCCTTGTGTTCTTTAGCCCAAACAAGTCTCTTCTGCTTGTTGCCTGCCCTTAGCAGTGGTTACCTAGCAGCTATTTTACCATGAAGGCCTGCTGCACAAAGTCTCCTCTTAACAGTTCTTGTAGAGATGTGTCTGCTGCTAGAACTCTGTGTGGCATTGACCTGGGCTCCAATCTGAGCTGCTGTTAACCTGCGATTTCTGAGGCTGGTGACTCGGATAAACTTATCCTCAGAAGCAGAGGTGACTCTTGGTCTTCCTTTCCTCGGGCGGTCCTCATGTGAGCGTTTCTTTGCAGCTCTTGATGGCTTTTGCCATATATATACCCGTATATACTCGAGTATAAGCCGACCTGAGTATAAGCCGACCCCCATAATTTTGCCACAAAAAACTGGGAAAACTTAATGACTCACGTATAAGCCTAGGGTGGAAAATGCAGCAGCTACTGGTAAATTTCAAAAATAAAAATAGATACCAATAAAAGTAAATTTAATTGAGACATCAGTAGGTTAAGTGTTTTTGAATATCCATAATGAATCAGGAGCCCCATATAATGCTCCATACAGTTTATGATGGGCTCCATAAGATGCTCCATATTAAAATATGCCCCATATAGTGCTGCACAAATGCTGATTATGGCCCCATAAGATGCTCCATACAGACATTTGCCCCGTATAATGCTCCACAAATGTGGATTATGGCCCCATAAGATGCTCCATGCAAATATTTGCCCCATATAATACTGTACGTGGCCACATAAGATGCTCCAGACAGATATTTGCCCCATATGCTGTTGCGATTAAAAAAATAAAAAAATTACATATTCACTTCTCTGGCCCCCGACATTGCTATAGTCACCTGCTCCCCGTTCCACTGCTGACCGCTGCTGTGTCTTCCCCATCCTCTGCACCGACATTCAGGAAGAGGGCGACGCGCACTAATCGGGTCACCGCGCCCTCTGACCTGAGCGTCACTGCGGAAGACAAGACACAGCAGCGCCAACGGTGGAAGGAGGAGCAGGTGAATATTGCGCATTGCCCCCGTCATATTCACCTGTTCCTGGCGCCGTTGCTGCACGTCTGTTCCCCGCTGTCGCATTTTCTTCCTGTAGTGAGCGGTCACCGTTACCGCAATGAATATGCGGCTCTACCCCTATGGGAGGTGGAGCTGCATATTCATTACTGTAATGAGCGGTACCATGTGACCGCTCAGTACAGGGAGAAGCTGCAGCGCCGGGGAAGCAGGGACCTGCAGGGACCGCACCAGGACCAGGTGAGTATAATTAGACAGCCCCTGCTGCCCCTCCCCTGCCGATTCCTGGGTATGACTCAAGCATAAGCCGAGAGGGGGACTTTCAGCCCAAAAAAGTGGCCTGAGAATCTCAGCTTATACTCGAGTATATACGTTATATATGTTATATATATATATGTATATATATATACATACATATATATATATAAGAGCTGCTTGTAGGATTACAAGAAAGGCAAATCAGAACCCATGCTTAATTGAAAAAGACCTTCAGAAAGATTTAGCAGACTCTGGAGTTGTGGTATATTGTTCTCCTTTTTCAGAGACACCTGCACAAATATGACCTTCATGGAAAAGTCATCAGAAGAAAACCTCTCCTGCATTCTCTCCACAAAATTCAACATTAGAAGTGTGCAAAAGAACATCTAAACAAGCCTCATGCATTTTGGAAACAAGTCCTGTGGACCGATGAGCTTTTTGACCACAATGGTCAAAGGTATGTATGTAGAAAAAGGGCACAGAATTTCAGGAAAAGAACATGTCGCCAAACATTAAGCATGGGGGTGGATCAATCATGCTTTGAGGTTGTGTTGCAGCCAACGGCATGGGGAACATTTCATGGATAGAGGGAAGAATGGAATGACATTTCAAGAAATTCTTGATTCAAAAATAACACCATCTGTAAAAAAAAAGAAGCTGAAATTGAGGATGGCTTCTATAAATGGATAATGACCCTAAACACGTCAAAATCCACAATAGACGACCTCAAAAGGAGCAAGGTGAAGGTTTTACAATGGACCTCACAGTCCCGTGATCTAAATGTTTTTGAAAATCTGTGGCTAGACCTCAAAATAGCAGAGGATGCAAGACAACCCAGGAATCTCACAGAACTTGAAGAATTTTCCAAGGATGAAAGGATGAAAAACCCTCAAACAGGAATTCAAAGACTCTTGCCTGGCTACAAAAAGCGTTTACAAGCTGTGATACTTGCAAAAAAGGGTACTAACCATACAGGGTGCACAAACTTTTGCCTTGGGCAATTTTCCTTTTTGTAATTTTTAAAACGTAGAAGATTAAAATATATACTTATTTTTCATACAATACAAAGGAAATGTGTCATCTATAGGTTGAGGCCTTTCAGAGATAATTTCATATTCAACGTGCTTAACTGTTCACAATAAGAGTAACTTTGACCAGGGGTGCTCAAATTTTTACATGCCACTGTATATATATATACTGTATATATCCCATCCCTCATCCTATTTTTATTTTATTGTTATTTTATCATTCTCACGCCAGTAATAGAATATTTTTCGATCTCAGGTTGTACATTTTTATCTTCACATTGTTCACACTACTATATAGCACATAATCAGAAATTCCCGGTAACGTCCTCTTCCAATCCCTGACAATTGTGAGTAATATTGAGGTCATTTTCCTCAGTGCTGTGTGAATATGCCGGTGGATAATCCCAGCTCCTACAACGCTAACCTCACCTGAAACCATTTCCAATCATAATACTTATCGAATATGTTCCCCTCTAACTCATCATGTAATTTTACTTATCTGTCTTCAACAAGAAGTTTTAAAAAGGAACCTGTACACCTACAAAAGCTATCGGGGGCCGGGATCTCCCTTCTATATACAGGCCACTCAGCAATTATTTAGATCTTTTTTTTGGAGAAGTTTTGCTTCATTTTAAAAGTCTCTTCCACATGAAATATCAAATACGGAGTGAGACCAGAAGACAGTGACATGATGTTGGAAATGAGGAGCAAATGTGTTGATGTCTATTTTACTACATGCCAAAACAGCTCTGGCTGATTAGGAAACGAGACAGAAGTTGTTTACTACAGGCTGCCGGGGGATGGCATTAATCGGAACAAATCAGCTTCTACAATTTATTTATAACTGAGCGAAAACTGCAACTAAAACCAATAAATCATAAATGTGTAAAGCTAGTACTGAAGTGATCATATATTATACTCCAGAGCTGCACTCACTATTCTGCTGATGGAGTATAATACAGAATGTAACTCCGGATCAGTAATGTATGTACACAGTGACTGCACCAGCAGAATAGTGAGTGCAGCTCTGGGGTATAATACAGGATGTAACTCAGGATCAGTAATGTAATGTATGTACACAGTGACTGCACCAGCAAAATAGCGAGTGCAGCTCTGGGGTATAATACAGGATGTAACTCAGGATCAGTAATGTAATGTATGTACACAGTGACTGCACCAGCAGAATAGTGAGTGCAGCTCTGGGGTATAATACAGGATGTAACTCAGGATCAGTAATGTAATGTATGTACACAGTGACTACACCAGCAGAATAGTGAGCGCAGCTCTGGGGTATAATACAGGATGTAACTCAGGATCAGTAATGTAATGTATGTACACAGTGACTACACCAGCAGAATAGTGAGTGCAGCTCTGGAGTATAATTCAGGATGTAACTCCGGATCAGTAATGTATGTACACAGTGACTGCACCAGCAGAATAGTGAGCGCAGCTCTGGGGTATAATACAGGATGTAACTCAGGATCAGTAATGTAATGTATGTACACAGTGACTGCAGAATAGTGAGTGCAGCTCTGGAGTATAATACAGGATGTAACTCAGGATCAGTAATGTATGTACACAGTGACTGCACTAGCAGAATAGTTAGTGCAGCTCTGGGGTATATTACAGGATGTAACTCAGGATCAGTAATGTAATGTGTGTACACAGTGACTGCACCAGCAGAATAGTGAATGCAGCTCTGGGGTATATTACAGGATGTAACTCAGGATCAGTAATGTAATGTATGTACACAGTGACTGCACCAGCAGAATAGTGAGTGCAGCTCTGGGGTATATTACAGGATGTAACTCAGGATCAGTAATGTAATGTGTGTACACAGTGACTGCACCAGCAGAATAGTGAGTGCAGCTCTGGGGTATATTACAGGATGTAACTCAGGATCAATAATGTATGTACACAGTGACTGCACCAGCAGAATAGTGAGTGCAGCTCTGGAGTATAATACAGGATGTAATTCAGGATCAGTAATGTAATGTATGTACACAGTGACTGCACCAGCAGAATAGTGAGTGCAGCTCTGGGGTATATTACAGGATGTAACTCAGGATCAATAATGTATGTACACAGTGACTGCACCAGCAGAATAGTGAGTGCAGCTCTGGAGTATAATACAGGATGTAATTCAGGATCAGTAATGTAATGTATGTACACAGTGACTGCACCAGCAGAATAGTGAGTGCAGCTCTGGGGTATATTACAGGATGTAACTCAGGATCAATAATGTATGTACACAGTGACTGCACCAGCAGAATAGTGAGTGCAGCTCTGGAGTATAATACAGGATGTAATTCAGGATCAGTAATGTAATGTATATACACAGTGACTGCACCAGCAGAATAGTGAGTGCAGCTCTGGGGTATATTACAGGATGTAACTCAGGATCAATAATGTATGTACACAGTGACTGCACCAGCAGAATAGTGAGTGCAGCTCTGGAGTATAATACAGGATGTAATTCAGGATCAGTAATGTAATGTATATACACAGTGACTGCACCAGCAGAATAATGGGTGATGTCACAATTCCTCCAATCTGTGTGTCTGGATGCAGTGACTGAGAGTTCTGCCCTCCAATCTAGTACAGTGGCGTGTTGAGCTGTCAGCATAGTGATTGACAGCTCAGCCATCCAATCAAAAGCTGGGTCATGCTGAGCTGTTAATGTCTTGAGTTACAGTTTAGCTGTCCAATCAGTACCAGGGTGTTCTGAGGGATTTTAGGGGGCTATTTAGCTGGCTCTCGGCCAATTATAGCTTTGCTCAAGTGGTGTGTGTTTAATCTGTGCTCCTAGTCTTGTATTCTGATCTTTGCTGCTTGACCTTGAATTTGCCTTGACCGTCCTTTTGCTCAGCCCTTTTGTCATGATCCACTACCCTTTTAGAATTGTGACCTCGGACTGTTACCTGACTACATCTTTTTCTCAACCCTCTGTCTATGACGAACCCTTCTGGCTTTTGATCTCCGATCTCTTGACCACCCAGCCTCGCGGCTTGTCCGTGAGTAGTGACAAGAGTCACAAGTGCAGCTCAGTGCGGAGGACCATGCATTTACATGGACAGATCATTGGTTTCAATGAGAACTCTGTAATGCTTAACTTTGCCTGCGGGGGTGCTTTAGGAGAATTGATCGCTTGCTGCCAGGTTCTCCCACAGATTACAGCTGGTCACTAAGATCCCTAGCAGCAGGACAGACCTGACATAAAATATATAGAATCAGATGAAATCATCTCAGCTGTAAACTTTCTGTAGAAACTACATGTTGATGTTCTGATGTTGACTATGTATTAGTGGAAAATTACGCACATTTCAGATCCACATACTTTTCTAACCCAACCGTGAATATTAGTTTGCTTGTCATGTACACAGCTGTATATGCTGGAGTTTAATTGATCGGCTCAATGTCCTGTGTGCCTCCCCCACCCGCCAAAAAAACAGGAATATCTGATGGTGCTTGACTAATGGATGACAATATAACGGACAGCTCCTGTCCTACAGAAATGAAGAAGATAATTAAATAAGGGAATAAGGGATATTCTTGGACGACATTAGAATTTCTCCTAGAAATTGAACTTTATCAGAAAAGAAAAGAACGAGATATGATCAATGCGGCTTGACAAGGACCTTCTTCCACTGTTTCAGATCTTTGTTTTTCGAAAAATTTTGGCAAAAATTTTTTTTTTAGTATTACTTTATCTTCAAAATTTCAAAAAGGTATAGAAGTAATGATAGATAAATAAGACTCCGTGCCACCAAATAATGCCCTACATGACTCCATATTCCCCCCACTACAATCTATTCCTATTTGTTAAACATTTCCATGGTTAGAATATTTTTCGTTGGGTTTTTTTTTTTTTCAATTAATTTCACACAAATTTTTTGCAGCTTTTGGAAATTTACTTTGCACCTTATGGTGTTGCTGTAGATGTTGTTTGGTCTCTGCGTGTTGGTGGATAACGTGTTGTTGTTTGGATCCGTCTCGCTAAGAAGACATCCCAGGCCTTTATCACAACGTTAAACAAATAAGAAAACCTGGTGCGGAGGGAGTGAATTCCTTTTCCACGCATTGGCAGCTGATTAAAAAGCTGCTATCACTTTACACTGAGTTTCCCAGCTGATATAACATGCTCTTACATGGGATTTCTTTGTAGTAGATAAACTCCTCCACTTTTTTTTTTTTAACATCAACGTAGACCACAGAAGGCAAAATCATCTGTTCATTGAGTTGGGAAAGCAATGGAATGACTAATCTGACTAATTTACCCTTGGAGTAAGTTCACACACAGCAGTTTTGCAGCAATTTTTGTTTTGCACCAAAACTATAGTGTTGGCAGGAAAAACACTAGGTAAAATATGCACATTTTTGTCACATTTTTTGGTGCATTTTTTGCAGTGTTTTTACTTGCATTTTTTTTCTATCATTCAATCCTGTTGTGGATTTCAGGAGTTCAGAATGCACATGGATAAAGAAAAAGCATGTGCATGAGATTTTCTAAACTTATTCACTTTGCTAGTACTGAAAGAATTGACTTGTTGCAGATTTAGGGAGTTCAAAATGCACAAGGATAAAAAAAAAGCATGTGCATGAGATTTTCTAAACCTATTCACTTTGCTGATACTGAATTGACCTGCTGCAGATTTCAGGAGTTCAAAATGCACAAGGATACAAAAAAGCATGTGCATGAGAATTTCTAAACTTATTCAATTTGGTGATACTGAATTGACCTGCTGCAGATTTCAGGAGTTCAAAATGCACAAAGATAAAAAAAAAAGCATGTGCATGAGATTTTCTAAACCTATTCACTTTGCTGATACTGAATTGACCTGCTGCAGATTTCAGGAGTTCAAAATGCACAAGGATACAAAAAAGCATGTGCATGAGAATTTCTAAACTTATTCAATTTGGTGATACTGAATTGACCTGCTGCAGATTTCAGGAGTTCAAAATGCACAAAGATAAAAAAAAAGCATGTGCATGAGATTTTCTAAATTTATTCAATTTGCTGATACTGAATTGACCTGCTGCAGATTTCAGGAGTTGAAAATGCACAAGGATAAAAAAAAAAAAAACAAGTGTGTGCATGAGATTTTCTAAACTCATTCACTATGCTGGTACTGAAAGAATTGACCTGCTGCAGATTCCAGGAGTTCAAAATGCACAAGGGTAAAAAAAAAAAAAAGCATGTGCATGAGAATTTCTAAACTTATTCAATTTGTAATCGTATTCATATTGCTGGTACTGTACCAAGCAGCGTTTTTGCCACAGGAAAAAAAAACCGCAGATGCAAAAATGCCAGGTCTAAACATACGTCCCAAATATTTCAGAATAAAACAGTACAATGCGGCCATTTAGGTCAAGAGTAAAGCACTTTTTTCGGAGCACAGGAGCATTCTCACTACCCCAGATTCTGTTTCATTAGAAAGAAGTGAGAGTGGAGAGACACATTAGCAGCTTCTGATTGTCTGCAGGGCTCACGTGACACAACAATGTCATGCAAGCCCTGGGAGATCCGGCAGCATCATGGTTGGAATGATGCCAGAACCAGAGGTGATTATAGGCTGATTTTATTTTACATGAGAAAATACAGTAATTGAGAAGAGGTTGGCTGAGTAGTGGACAGTACTCATTAACTATACAGAAGTAATCTCAAATGCATCCAAATAATTATATTCAGAGGGGAAGTTAGATGTTCAAGATAAAAGCTCAAGACGCAGAATCCATTTGCTTCCATGAGTGGGAATACTTTTTCGAGAGGTGGTAATAACAAAACATCCCTGTGCAGAACCTTTCAGATTAAAGAAACTCTCTCCTGAAAGGAGTAACACTTTGACAGGTCCAAAAGATGTGAGAGATGCAGTGTCTAGCTGGCATCTCCAGCATGGAGAAGAAATGGATATATTAAAGGGTTTGTACCAAGTTAATAAGTCATCATCATCTATTCTTTGGATCGACTGCAGGGTTTACCAAGAGTCACGAGAATGGAGCTCTGAAGAATTCATTAGAGATTGAGCACATCACCACTCCATTCATTCATTTTTAAGTGCCATCTCTTACAATCCCCAAAAGAATGAATTGAACGGATGTGCCCCATTTGTGGAAACACTGGGGGTTCCAACAGTTGCTCCCAATGATCAATAAGTTATCCATCAACCAATTGATACAAGGTAACCTATCAGATTGGTGCAAAGTGCAAACCCTTTACGTTCATGAAGCAAGTCAGGAGTGTGGTACCAGCCCATCATCAATTTATACTGTGCTTCCTTATACGTTGTACACATAGATGTTTTTGAGGTCCTACAAATGGAATTTTTTTGAGCTCCTATATACAGTATAAACGTTTTTGAGGTGCTATATAAGCAAGTTTTTGAGGTCCTGCTTATGGACATGTCTGAGGTACTGCATATGGACTTTTTGAGGTCCTACAGATGGAAATTTTTGAGGTCCTTTATATGCAGATTTTTTAGTTCCTACATATGGAAGTTTTTGAGGTCCTACATATGGAGGTTTTTGAGATCCTACATATGCAAGTTTTAAAGATGCTATATATGGAAGTTTTTGAGGTGCTACATATGGAAATTTTTGAGGTGCTACATATGTAAGTTTTTGAGATGCTACATATGGAAGTTTTTGAGGTGCTACATATGGAAGTTTTTGAGGTGCTACATATGGAAGTTTTTGAGATGCTACATATGGAAGTTTTTGAGGTCCTAAATATGGAAGTTTTTGAGGTTCTATATATGGAGGTTTTTGGAGTCCTAAATATGGACGTATGGAAGCTCGATAGTTTCAACTTTTTTGTCCATGCTGCATTGTGAGACAAATACAAACATTGCCTAACAACACACTTGCCCCGTAGAGGATGCTGCTGACAGACGAAGTTGATTTGCATTCTAGTCAAGGACTTCTAGTCTGAGTAGAGGAGTATGTTGTAAGTACAGAAAAGAAATATTAAAAAAATTACAATTTAGAAATTTCCTCTACTGTGTGTATACCTACAGTATTTGGCATTACTGCAGAAGCTCTCTGATGTATTGTATATCTAGGATAAAACATTAAAATCTAGGCTACTGCTACTGAAGACTTCACGTAAACCATTGATCTCCTTCTGCTCTGTCATTATTTTGCTCACCTGTGTTACTCATATGGTAGTTATTATAAACAGCTCATAGTTTTTCTGTGTATTAAACTTTTGAAACTTTCGGAATTTCAGCTGCTAAGATTAAAAGCGCGTCAAATTCATGAGCTAAGGGATATGGATATCCTCCTTCATAACCAAGGGTTTGCCTTTTATGAGCACAGATTTGCGCAGGGTCCTGGCCACAAAATATTCCAAATGTAGATTTGAATTTCTCTGTGGTTAAGTTATGGAGAAAGTATGTGCCTTTAGAATGAAGAACTGATGGCTGGCGATTTTTGCAGAGGAGGAGAAGTTCATAGTTCTGGATCCTCAATCTGGAGGACCAGGTTCACCCACACATTACATGACTTCAATAATGGACTGTGTAATGCTTCAATTTCACTGTAGAGGCGCTGCAGGGAAATTTAGCACTCATTGTCATGTTCACTCATATAGTATACACCATGTTCCAAATTATTGTGCAAATTGGATTTAAGTGTCATAAAGATTTAATTGTTTTGTTCTTCAAATAAACTCGTGGATGGTATTGTGTCTCAGGGCTCAATGGATCACTGAAATCAATCTTAAACACGTGTGATAATTAGTTTTCCAGGTGATTCTAATGAAAGGAAAACTACTTAAAAATTATGTTCCACATTATTAAGCAGGCCAGAGGTTTCAAGCAATATGGGAAATAAAAAGGATCTCTCTGCTGCTGAAAAGCAATAAATAGTGCAATGCCTTGGACAAGGTATGAAAGCATTAGATATTTCACGAAAACTTAAGAGTGATCATAATACTGTGAAGAGATTTGTGACTGAAACAGAGCACATACAGAGTTCATGCAGATAAAGGCATAATGAGGAAGGTTTCTGCCAGACAAATCCATTGGATTAAGAGAGCAGCTGCCAAAATACCATTATAAAGCAGCAAACAGTTATTTGAAGCTACTGGAGCCTCTGGAGTCCCTCGAACCTCAAGGTGTAGTGTCCTTCAAAGGCTTGCTGTGGTGCATAAACCTACTATTCGGCCACCCCTAAACAGTGTTCACAAGCAGAAACGGTTGCAGTGGGCCCAGACATACATGAACACTAATTTTCAAACATTCTTGTTTACTGATGAGTGTCGAGCAACCCTGGATGATCCAGATGGATGGAGTAGTAGATAGTTGATAGATGGCCACCAAGTCCCAACAAGGCTGCGACGTCAGCAAAGAGGTGGAGGAGTCATGTTTTGGGCCGAAATCATGTTGAAACAGCTGGTAGGGCCCTTTAAGGTTCCTGAAAGTGTGAAAATGACCTCTGCAAAGTATGTAGAGTTTCTGACTGACAACTTTGTTCCATGGTCTAAAAAGCAGAAAAGTGCCTTCAGGAACAAAATCATCTTCATGCATGACAATGCCCCATCTCATGCTGCAAAGAATACCAAAGAATACCTTTCAGTGTTGAGCCAAATTAAAGTGGAGGCTCCATTCCTGGTGGTACCCTTCCAACAATTGCTTTAAGTTTCAGCTTTTTAATCATACTTCCCCCAGAACACAAAGTGTTTGGTTTCCTGACGCTGCTTGCCTGGTCATGGGAATTACACTGCAAGATCATCGGTTTTCATCATATATGGTTGAAACTACTGATTGGCTTCGAAACTCTGACTTTTATTCTTCATTAATTAAATCATTCTTTGCAAATGCATTTGCATTGGTTCATCTTAGACAACGCAACTCTGTTTGGTCTCTATAGAGATGGCTCTAGTGTGTACAAATAGATTATATAGCGAGAGCCATAATGATATACAGTTAGGTCCATATATATTTGGACAGAGACAACATTTTTCTAATTTTGGTTATAGACATTACCACAATGAATTTTAAGCAAAACAATTCAGATGAAGTTGAATTTCAGACTTTCAGCTTTCATTTGAGGGTATCCACATTAAAATTGGATGAAGGGTTTAAGAGTTTCAGATCCTTAACATGTGCCACCCTGTTTTTAAAGGGACCAAAAGTAATTGGACAGATTCAATAATTTTAAATAAAATGTTCATTTTTAGCACTTGGTTGAAAACCCTTTGTTGGCAATGACTGCCTGAAGTCTTGAACTCATGGACATCATCAGACGCTGAGTTTCCTCCTTTTTGATGCTCTGCCAGGCCTTCACTGTGGTGGTTTTCAGTTGCTGTATGTTTGTGGGCCTTCCTGTCTGAAGTTTAGTCTTTAACAAGTGAAATGCATGCTCAATTGGGTTGAGATCAGGTGACTGACTTGGCCATTCAAGAATATTCCACTACTTTGCTTTAATAAACTCCTGGGTTGCTTTGGTTATATGATTTGGGTCATTGTCCATCTGAAGTATGAAACGACAACCAATCAGTTTGGCTGCATTTGGCTGGATCTGAGCACACAGTATGGCGGCTCTGAATACCTCAGAATTCATTCGGCTGCTTCTGTCCTGTGTCACATCATCAATAAACACTAGTGACCCAGTGCCACTGGCAGCCATGCATGTCCAAGCCATCACACTGCCTCCGCCGTGTTTTACAGATGATGTGGTATGCTTTGGATCATGAGCTGTACCACGCCTTCGCCATATTTTTCTCTTTCCATCATTCTGGTAGAGGTTTGTTGTGGATTCTGTTTTTGGGCTCCCTCTGGTGGTTACAGATGGTACTGGGTGACTTGTGTTCTCTGCGGTCTCTGGTGTCCACCTGTTCTATCAGGATATGGGAGTTTCCTATTTAACCTGGCTTTCTTGTCATTTCCTCGCCGGCGATCAATGTAATCAGTGTGTCTTGTTACCTCTGCTTTCCGCTTCTGTAATCTTCAGGACAAGCTAAGTTTTTGATTTTCCTGTTCCACGTTTTGCTTTATTTTTGTTTTAGTCCAGCTTGCAGTTATGTGATTCCTTGTTGCTGGTTGCTCTAGTGGGCTGATATTACTCCTCATGTTCCATGAGTTGGCACATGAGTTCAAGTAATTTCAGGATGGTTTTTTGTAGGGTTTTTCGCTGACCGCGCAGTTCACTTTTGTATCCTCTGCTATCTAGTTTTAGCGGGCCTCATTTTGCTGAATCTGTTTTCATTACTATGTATGTGCTTTCCTCTCATTTCACCGTCATTACATGTGGGGGGCTGCTATTTCTGTGGGGTGTTTCTCTGGAGGCAAGAGAGGTCTTTGTTTCTTCTAATAGGGGAAGCTAGTCCTTCGGCTGGCGCGAGACGTCTAGAATCATCGTAGGCACGTTCCCCGGCTACTGCTAGTGTTGTGAATTAGGTTCAGGATCGCGGTCAGCTCAGTTTCCATCACCCTAGAGCTTGTTCTGTTTTTTTTGTGCTTGTCCTTTTGTGATCCCCTGCCATTGGGATCATGACAGAGGTTGATCTTGGTTTCATCTGTCCAAAGAATGTTCTTCCAGAACTGTGCTGGCTTTTTTAGATGTTTGTTAGCAAAGTCCAGTCTAGTCTTTTTATTCTTGATGCTAATGAGTGGCTTGCACCGTGCAGTGAACCCTCTATATTTACCTTCATGCAGTCTTCCCTTTATGGTAGATTTGGATATTGATACGCCTACCTCCTGAAGAGTGTTGTTCACTTGGTTGGCTGTTGTGAAGGGCTTTCTCTTCACCATGGAGATTATTCTGCGATTATCCACCACTGTTGTCTTCCGTGGGCGCCCAGGTCTTTTTGCATTGATGAGTTCACCAGTGCTTTCTTTCTTTCTCAGGATGTACCAAACTGTAGATTTTGCCACTCCTAATATTGTAGCAATTTCTCAGATGGGTTTTTTCTGTTTTCACAGCTTAAGGATGGCTTGTTTCACCTGCATGGAGAGCTCCTTTGACTTCATGTTTACTTCACAGCAAAACCTTCTAAATGCAAGCAGCACACCTCAAATCAACTCCAGGCCTTTTATCTGCTTAATTGAGAATAACATAACGAAGAGATTGCCCACACCTGTCCATGAAATAGCCTTGGAGTCAATTGTCCAATTACTTTTGGTCCCTTTAAAAACAGGGTGGCACATGTTAAGGAGCTGAAACTCCTAAACCCTTCATCCAATTTTAATGTGGATACCCTCAAATGAAAGCTGAAAGTCTGAACTTCAACTGCATCTGAATTGTTTTGCTTAAAATTCAGTGTGGTAATGTCTATAACCAAAATTAGAAAAATGTTGTCTCTGTCCAAATATATATGGACCTAACTGTAGATAGTTGACCTTAACAGGGTTTATTTAAGAAGGCAATTCCTGTCCATATGCCACATTAGCTCATATGGACATCAGAGAGGGAGGTCTCCTGCTCTGGTCTACAATGAAGAACATTTTGGTGAATTAAATGGACATCTACAGTATTTATGTGAATGAACACCATGTAAGATTACTCTACTGCCCAGCAAAATCATGGGGAAATGGATGGAGGAAAATCAAATTCATAAAGATCAGATGATGGTTGCACCAGCTCATGAGACAAGTAATTTAAAGCCCACCTATAGCTCATAGAGATGATCAAAAAAATGTGCACTGCCCTTGTCCATCGTCCAGTCTGGTCATCCATGGCAGCCAAAGCCGGACAGTCGTCATTTCTGTAAGCATCATGCTTGGCTCGGTATCCTGGGTGCCCCTTATGATAACTTGTCTCCAGACTGGACACAAAACTTTTTGCTCAACTCTAGTAAGTAGAGATAACTATAGCTAAAATCTTGAAAGCTTTTGTCCACCTTGGGCATTTCTTTGCAGCTGTGAATTAGTTGATGACACTTCAATAGACCTGAGCAATCTTGGTCACAACTCATGGACACATGTGGAGCTGTTTCTATAAGAAAATAGGCCATGTTTTCCAAATCTTAAACAGCCCCTTTAAGTTACAACTCTGGTGATACCATCTAAATTACAGTGTCTGATCAGATGAAGAAAGAAATGACATTGTGTGTTAGCCTGGAATATATATAGCTCATAGAGATGACCAAAAAAATGTGCACTGCCCTGGTCCATCGTCCAGTTTGGTCCTCCATGGCAGCCAAAACCAGACCGTCGTCATTTCTGTAAGCATCATGCTTGTCTCGGCATCCTGGGTGCCCCTTATGATAACTTGTCTCCAGACTGGACACAAAACTTTTTGGTCAACTCTAATAAGTAGAGATAACTATAGCTAAAATCTTGAAAGCTTTTGTCCACCTTGGACATTTCTTTGCAGCTGTGAATTAGTTGATCACACTTAAATAGACTTAAGCAATCTTGATCACAACCCATGGACACATGTGGTGCTGTTTCTATAAGAAAATTGGCCATGTTTTCCAAATCCTGGACAGCCCTTTTAAGTTACAACTCTGGTGATACCGTCTAAATTACAGTGTCTGATTAGATGAAGAAAGAACAGACATTGTGTGTTAGCCTGGACTATCCCAGTGTAGATTTCTATACATAGAGATAAAAGTAGGTTCTCGTCATGTTAAAATTACAGTATTTTATAAGAACTTAGCTTTCAAGCAGAAACGAGGAAAGGATTATTTTTGGAATAGTCTGTTAATTACATTTACACAATTCTTTATTAACGAGACAGGTACCGAAAATATTATGCATTGCTGCTAACGAAATTATCGTAAATAAGAGTTTCCAAAAAGGAGATATTAACCTCCGAGAAGGATTTCAGCAGTGAGGAGCTGAGTAGATTGATTTATAGTTTTATGGGAAAACATTCAGGATAACCTGTGTTTTAATTATTTAATCCATCTGCTCTTTCTGGGATTTTGAATAGATCTATCAATCCAATATTTATGTGTCCGCCATTGGCCGACAAATTAGATGATTGAGGTCCATTATGGGGCGCCAACCATTGCAAAGTGGTGACAAGTTCTTCCCATTGTTTTGGAATGGTTGTGGTCCATCGATGTTATCTACGGATGTGTTCTAAGAGGACTCCCCTTTAAGTCTGAAAATTGTGACTGTAGAGATATTCTGTACCGTAAGTAACGACACAAGGAAACAGGGATGGATATGACCTATGGGTTAATTTCACCAAACATATAGATCAGCGGAGGGTGTAGAACATGCGGACAACATTTTCTCACAGTTGGAGAACTGATAAGTCCTGTCTGTTTTTTGATGGAAGATCTGTGTTAAAAATGGAACGTTAAGAGAAATATTTCAGCTGTGACCAAGAAACTCCAATCCCCCCAGATTTAGGTTTTAGCAGAAATTTATGAGGTTTTAGATGTCTGACTGTGAAGAGCAATGATGTTCTCTTTCTATGAGGTATATCACCAATCACTAGAACTTTTTTATGTTTTTTAATCCATAGGCCCGTGTTTGAGGGTTGTCTGCTCTTTCTAGGTTGTAGGATGATTAAGAATGAGGATTTAAGTGACATGTCTGGTTTTGATGATATTTTCCGGCACTGATCATAAGAGAGAGTGTGCATAGTGTCTATGTGAATGCAACTTGGCCACAAGTCAATTCTGAAGACCATGCTTTGGGGGGGTTGTAGAGGGATTAATAGGGGGTTGTAGAGGTTGAATAATGTAAAAAATGAGTTTTCCCATTGCAAAGTTGAGTTTTTAAGACAAGGTTAAAACGTAGACTAGTCGAATTAGGTCTTATGGTCTTTGCCAGTCTTTTCCAAAAGAATGGGTGCAGCACAAAAGAAGTCTCGCAGAGAGGATTAAGAAAGTGTAATTAGAGAGGATCAGAGTCATTGGCGTAGGTCATTGACATCAGAGGCTCCATACACCAAATTCTATGGGCTGCTAAATTTTTGACTACCCTCTGGCCCAAACTCCCTATTTCCATCCTTTACCCCCACTCACTAATTATACAGTTAGGGCCAGAAATATTTGGACAGTGATACAATTTTCGCGAGTTGGGCTCTGCATGCCACCACATTGGATTTGAAATGAAACCTCTACAACAGAATTCAAGTGCAGATTGTAACGTTTAATTTGAAGGGTTGAACAAAAATATCTGATAGAAAATGTAGGAATTGTACACATTTCTTTACAAACACTCCACATTTTAGGAGGTCAAAAGTAATTGGACAAATAAACATAACCCAAACAAAATATTTTTATTTTCAATATTTTGTTGCAAATCCTTTGGAGGCAATCACTGCCTTAAGTCTGGAACCCATGGACATCACCAAACGCTGGGTTTCCTCCTTCTTAATGCTTTGCCAGGCCTTTACAGCCGCAGCCTTCCGGTCTTGCTTGTTTGTGGGTCTTTCCGTCTTAAGTCTGGATTTGAGCAAGTGAAATGCATGCTCAATTGGGTTTAAATCTGGAGATTGACTTGGCCATTCCAGAATGTTCCACTTTTTGGCACTCATGAACTCCTGGGTAGCTTTGGCTGTATGCTTGGGGTCATTGTCCATCTGTACTATGAAGCGCCGTCCAATCAACTTTGCAGCATTTGGCTGAATCTGGGCTGAAATTATATCCCGGTACACTTCAGAATTCATCCGGCTACTCTTGTCTGCTCTTATGTCATCAATAAACACAAGTGACCCAGTGCCATTGAAAGCCATGCATGCCCATGCCATCACGTTGCCTCCACCATGTTTTACAGAGGATGTGGTGTGCCTTGGATCATGTGCCGTTCCCTTTCTTCTCCAAACTTTTTTCTTCCCATCATTCTGGTACAGGTTGATCTTTGTCTCATCTGTCCATAGAATACTTTTCCAGAACTGAGCTGGCTTCTTGAGGTGTTTTTCTGCAAATTTAACTCTGGCCTGTCTATTTTTTGTATTGATGAATGGTTTGCATCTAGATGTGAACCCTTTGTATTTACTGTCATGGAGTCTTCTCTTTACTGTTGACTTAGAGACAGATACACCTACTTCACTGAGAGTGTTCTGGACTTCAGTTGATGTTGTGAACGGGTTCTTCTTCACCAAATTAAGTATGCGGTGACCATCCACCACTGTTGTCATCCGTGGACGCCCAGGCCTTTTTGAGTTCCCAAGCTCACCAGTCAATTCCTTTTTTCTCAGAATGTACCCAACTGTTGATTTTGCTACTCCAAGCATGTCTGCTATCTCTCTGATGGATTTTTTCTTTTTTTTCAGCCTCAGGATGTTCTGCTTCACCTCAATTGAGAGTTCCTTTGACCGCATGTTGTCTGCTCACAGCAACAGCTTCCAAATGCAAAACCACACACCTGGAATCCACCCCTGACCTTTTAACTACTTCATTGATTACAGGTTAACGAGGGAGACGCCTTCAGAGTTAATTGCAGCCCTTAGAGTCCATTGTCCAATTACTTTTGGTCCCTTGAAAAAGAGGACGCTATGCATTACAGAGCTATGATTCCTAAACCCTTTCTCCGATTTGGATGTGGAAACTATCATATTGCAGCTGGGAGTGTGCACTTTCAGCCCATATTATATATATAATTGTATTTCTGAACATGTTTTTGTAAACAGCTAAAATAACAAAACTTGTGTCACTGTCCAAATATTTCTGGCCCTAACTGTATAATTAAGATGAGTAGCCAAAGCATGTAATGAATAAATAACATTTCCCACATGTCTACTTTACATCAGCGCAACTTTTGTTTGTTAGGAAATTAGAATGGTAAAAATTTGACCAGCGATTTTTCTTTTTTCCAACAAAATTTACAAAAACATTTTTTGAGACCCACATCACATTTGAAGTGATTTTGAGGGTTCTATATAAGAGAAAATACCCCCAAATGCCACCATTCTAAAAACTGCACCCCTCAAGGCACTCCAAACCAAATTCAAGAAGTTTATTAACCCTTCAGGTGCCTCATAGGAATTAATGGAACGTGGAAGCAGAAAATGAACATTTAATTATTTTTCTCAAAAATGTAACTTTATACACAATTTTTTTTATTTTCACAAGGGTAACAGGAGAAAATGGACCTTTAAATGTGTTATAAAATTTCTCCCGAGCATGCCGCTACCTCACATGTGAGGGAATCTACCGGGACAGGGTTCAGAAGGGAAGGAGCAATGTTTGACTTTTTGAATGCAAAATTGTCTGAAATCATTAGCAGACACCATGTCGAGTTTGGAGAGCCCTTAATGTGCCTCAACTGTTTAAATTCCCACACAAGTGATGTCATTTTTGAAACTAGACCCCTCAAGGAATGTATCTAGATGTGTATTGAGCACGTTGAACTCTCGGGTGCTTCACAGAAGTTTATAACGAAGAGTTGTAAAAATTAAAAAAATCTAATTTTTTTACACAAAAAATGTTCTTTTATCCCCAATTTTTTTTCACAAGTGTAACAGGAGAAGATGAAACCCAAAATGTGTTGTACAAGTTCTCCTGACGCGCAGATACCCCATATGTGCGTGAAAACTACTGTTTTGGTGCACGGCAGGGCTCAAAAAGGAAGGAGTGTAGTTTTGAATTTATCTAGACATGTGGTGAACACCGTGAACCCCCAGGTGCTTCACAAAATTTTATAACATTCATTTGTGAAAAAGAAAAACATTTTTTTCCCACAAAAATGTTGTTTTACCCCATTTTTTTAAATTTTCACAATGATAGCAGGATAAAATGGACCCCAAAATTTGTTGTGCAATTTCTCGTGATTACACCAATACCCCATATGAGTTTGAACACTGCTTTAGAGGCACAGTGCAAAGCTCAGAACGGAAGAAACACCATATTGGAGTTCAGATTTAGCGGGTGCCATGTCATATTGACAGAACCACTGAACTGCCAGAACAGCAGATACCCCCTATGTGTGACCTCATTTTACAAACTACACCCCCAAATGAATTTCTCTAGGGGTGCAGTGATCATATTGACACCACATGTGCCTCACAGAATTTTATACTATTGGGCGGTGAAGAAAGAATAATTACAGTTTTACCACTAAAATGTTGTTTCAGCCCCAAGTTTTTAATTTTTCTAAGGGCTAGAAGGAAAAATGGACCTCAGTTTGTTGTAAAAATTTCTCTTGAATCTGCCAATACCCATCAAGTAATCAGAAAATACTTTTCAGGCACAGTGCAAAGTTCAGAAGGGAAAGCATGCCAAATTATAATGCAGATTTTACTGTTATGGTTTGCGGGCGTGATGACTCACTGGGAGAGACCCTGATATACAAGGACAGAAGATCCCCCCCATAAATAACCCCCTTTTACAAACTACACCTCTCAATGAATTTATCTAGGGGTGCAGTGGTCATGTAGAGCACAGGAAAATGTGAGCTGAGCCTTACTGCAATCTTTGGGAGGCAGAATGAACAAATCAACAGCAGGTGAGGAATTGTTTTTATTTATTTTTTTACACCGTTGCTCATGCAGTATAAGTGATTAGGCGACTTTATTCTTCGGGTTGGTGCAATTACAGCGATACCAGATTAATATCGGGTTTTTATGTCTGGTTGCTGTCATACACTCAGACTTTTTTTTGCAAAAACTAGTTTTTGCATCACCAAATTTGAGAGCTATAATTTTTATATATTTATGCTGACAGTCACCTGAGGACTTGTTTTTTGCAGGACGAGCTGACGTTTTTATTTGCACCAATTTTGGACTTTCCATTCCGATTTTCGGGAGGCAGAATGAACAAAAACCAGCAATTCAATAATTGTTTTTTGTTTTTTTTTTCTCATGCCATTCTGCCTGGGGTAAAATTGATGAGGCAGTGTTGCTCTTTGGGTCAGTATGATTACAGCGATATCATGTTTAGATTTTTTTTATGTTTTGGCGATTTTATACAGTAAAAACTATTTTATAGAAAAAAATATTATTTTTGCATTGCTTTATTTTGAGAGGTAAAACATTTTTATTTTTCTGCTGATGGAGCTGTATGGTGGCTTATTTTTTATGGGACAAGGTAACGATTTCAGTTATACCATTTTTAATTTACATTCGTCTTTTTGATTGCATTTTATTCTACTGTTTGTACGGCAACATACGTCACATTTTTTGGGGGAAATTAATACTAAACAGTAAATCCCAAAACAGGAGGTACTTTTTGGATAAAATGTCATTTATTAAACAAAGAAAAATATAAAAACTGAAAAAAACATACACTGAAAAATTAATAATGACACACAATAGCAAAAAAGTACAGGATCTAATAAAAAGAGGGACAAAACCATAGGAAAGCCACCAAATCTGGTAACACTGCGGTGTGGCAAAAATAAAGCGAGGCTAATTACCGCACGTAGGAGCTCAATTAGATACAATAGAAAGAGTGCCGTGACCAGTGTAAGCCAAATAGTATATAGTATATTCCTGTCTAACACTTAGACTATCCTATGCTTTGGCTATACCAACATGCGCGACTCCTGAGACGCACCCATTTGGAGACTGTATTAGTACCAAATGCGCACGCGCGGTGGCCCCTCGCTATTTTTGCGGTTATTCCCGCATAGACATTTCGGCACACCAGAAATAGTGCCGAGACGGAAATGATGGTATTCCAGGTCCGCCTTCGGGCCTTACCCTCCAATCAGCATGGCTCCCTTGCGTTTATAAACCGGCATCCCCCTGCCTAGACACGCCTCCTGAAGAAGCCGTCAGTGAAACGCGTGTCGGGGCAGAGGGACGCCGAGGAGAGACCACACCATACACTGCGGTAATGTGTATTGTGGAAATTATAGGCCAGTAAGTCTAACCTCTATTGTTGGTAAAATATTTGAAGGGTTTCTGAGGGATGTTATTCTGGATTATCTCAATGAGAATAACTGTTTAACTCCATATCAGCATGGGTTTATGAGAAATCGCTCCTGTCAAACCAATCTAATCAGTTTTTATGAAGAGGTAAGCTATAGGCTGGACCACGGTGAGTCATTGGACGTGGTATATCTCGATTTTTCCAAAGCGTTTGATACCGTGCCGCACAAGAGGTTGGTACACAAAATGAGAATGGTTGGTCTGGGGGAAAATGTGTGTAAATGGGTTAGTAACTGGCTTAGTGATAGAAAGCAGAGGGTGGTTATAAATGGTATAGTCTCTAACTGGGTCGCTGTGACCAGTGGGGTACCGCAGGGGTCAGTATTGGGACCTGTTCTCTTCAACATATTCATTAATGATCTGGTAGAAGGTTTACACAGTAAAATATCGATATTTGCAGATGATACAAAACTATGTAAAGCAGTTAATACAAGAGAAGATAGTATTCTGCTACAGATGGATCTGGATAAGTTGGAAACTTGGGCTGAAAGGTGGCAGATGAGGTTTAACAATGATAAATGTAAGGTTATACACATGGGAAGAGGGAATCAATATCACCATTACACACTGAATGGGAAACCACTGGGTAAATCTGGCAGGGAGAAGGACTTGGGGATCCTAGTTAATGATAAACTTACCTGGAGCAGCCAGTGCCAGGCAGCAGCTGCCAAGGCAAACAGGATCATGGGGTGCATTAAAAGAGGTCTGGATACACATGATGAGAGCATTATACTGCCTCTGTACAAATCCCTAGTTAGACCGCACATGGAGTACTGTGTCCAGTTTTGGGCACCGGTGCTCAGGAAGGATATAATGGAACTAGAGAGAGTACAAAGGAGGGCAACAAAATTAATAAAGGGGATGGGAGAACTACAATACCCAGATAGATTAGCGAAATTAGGATTATTTAGTCTAGAAAAAAGACGACTGAGGGGCGATCTAATA
Source organism: Ranitomeya imitator (assembly GCF_032444005.1). Classification (NCBI taxonomy): domain Eukaryota; kingdom Metazoa; phylum Chordata; class Amphibia; order Anura; family Dendrobatidae; genus Ranitomeya; species Ranitomeya imitator. The sequence goes on along the minus strand of NC_091282.1, from coordinate 1,199,216,728 downwards.
ACCATGTATAAGTATATAAGGGGACAATACAAATATCTCGCTGAGGATCTGTTTATACCAAGGAAGGTGACGGGCACAAGGGGGCATTCTTTGCGTCTGGAGGAGAGAAGGTTTTTCCACCAACATAGAAGAGGATTCTTTACTGTTAGGGCAGTGAGAATCTGGAATTGCTTGCCTGAGGAGGTGGTGATGGCGAACTCAGTCGAGGGGTTCAAGAGAGGCCTGGATGTCTTCCTGGAGCAGAACAATATTGTATCATACAATTATTAGGTTCTGTAGAAGGACGTAGATCTGGGGATTTATTATGATGGAATATAGGCTGAACTGGATGGACAAATGTCTTTTTTCGGCCTTACTATGTTACTATGTTACTATGTTACTATGTATTTACTTTATCTTATGGAGTGCTATATTCCGCACTTACCACGTTGGTCATCAGAGCTCTGTTGTATAATGTACCCCATGTTGTTATAGCCAAAGCATAGGATAGTCTAAGTGTTAGACAGGAATATACTATATACTATTTGGCTTACACTGGTCACGGCACTCTTTCTATTGTATCTAATTGAGCTCCTACATGCGGTAATTAGCCTCGCTTTTTTTTGCCACACCGTAGTGTTACCAGATTTGGTGGCTTTCCTATGGTTTTGTCCCTCTTTTTATTAGATCCTGTACTTTTTTGTTATTGTGTGTCATTATTAATTTTTCAGTGTATGTTTTTTTCAGTTTTTATATTTTTCTTTGTTTAATAAATGACATTTTATCCAAAAAGTACCTCCTGTTTTGGGATTTACTGTTTAGTATTAATTTCCCCCAAAAAATGTGATGTATGTTTCCGTATCTATTGGTACTTGTATCTCCAGTTTAGGGGCATTCTATTAAGGGCAACCTATGTGAATTGTTTGTACGGCAGTATGATGATAAAACATTGGTTTTTGCCTGTTTTTTATTTATTTTTTACGGTGTTCAGTGAAGGGGTTAAATAGTGTGAGTTTTTATAGGGCGGGTCGTTCCGGATGCGGCGATACAAAATATGTGTACTTTTTTTTTATAAAACTATTTATGTGTACAGTATAAGCAAAAAAAAATTGTGATTTTTTTTAAAAATAGATGTTTTTTACTATTTTTTTCACTTTTTGTAATTTTTTTTCCCACTATGGGACTATCGCTTTCAACACTCTGATCACAGTTATAAAGCATTGCATTGCACGATCATTGCAGTGGTTTAGAACTGTCAGTTCTGCACTGACACAAGTTAGTTATATCATGCTCTGCTCATGATCTAACTAACTTGCTAGAGCCTGGTTACCCGGATGTCGGACGACATTGGGTCACCATGGCAACATTCAGCGCCTCATGATTATGTTGAGGGGCAACGATTGGAGGGCAGAGGGGCTCCCTCCCTCTGCCTTCCTTCTAAATGCTGCAATCGATATCAATCGCAGCATTTAGCAGGTTAAACTGCTGGGAGTGGGCGGGCAAGGTCAGTAAGTACTTACCAACCTAGACGTATAAATACGTCCAAGGTCATGAAAGGGTTAAATCACTTAGTCATTATGTTTCTTTTAGGTAATGATTAAGTGGCGTTTGCCTCGAGTTGAGATAACTCTCTTGCGCTAATTGGGACATTCCAACTCAAGTTTTTTTGACATGGCATCCATCTTTGCCATGTTTTTAATTGCGAAAAAATAAAGGTTACAAATTTTTGGATCTCAATTTTGGATGTTTCTGCTGGTGACACGACTGCTCACAGATTTTGGGGGCTTGTGATGATCAATTCTTAATTTATCACTGACGAGTCTATGAAGGCTGTTCCCATAAGCCATAATGAGCTATATAGGCGTCCTGTCCATTTTCAAAATGTTGCTGCCTTCTGCTGGACATTTCAGGTGTATCATTGTGTCGGATCCTGGACCCGGCCACTGGTACTTTGGTTGACCAATCTGGCCCTTTCTAATGCTAATGACAGCACCCCTGCATGGTTCCCCTTCAACCTTCATGCAGGAACTCAAACATACTGCCACAGCCACGCGGTCTTCTCCCCGTCTCTTGGCATGTCTCCTGCATTCTGTGCATGCTGCACTTCTCGGCGGCACGCCTAGTGCGCACGCCCATGCTCCCCAAGGATCTTGCATAAAAGGAACCCTCCCCAAATGGAAGGTGCCTGGGCAACCCCTATGGTTCCTTTAGTAGTGAGTAGCCTTTGTGCAACTGTATGTTGCCGGGTCCCTCATGAAGATATCTCCTGAACCCCTGGTTCTTGTGCAGCCAGGCCCTAAGCCCGAACCCATGGCCCTTGTGTTGCCAGGTAATGAAATCTAAAACCTCATCCTCGATCCCTGAACTCTGAAGTTGCTCCAGTGGTACCTAAACCAGTTCCCAAGACCTGTGTGTCTGAACATTTATCCATCCTTGCATTCTGCTTTCTCTGAACTGTTATACCAGTAACCAAATCCAGTCCTGTCTGTGACTCCATGTCAGGATCCATCTAGCCCAAGGAGTTCTGAAGTTGGCAGCTGCAATACCGATGACTGCCTAGGAGTGGTACCTGGCGGCTACCTGCAGCTCAAGCCTGACTCCACCTTCAGGACCTCCAGTGAATACAGGATAGCCCTTCCTAGGCAAGCTCGGGCCTCGTGGCACAGTGGGTCCATGAACCACGTGTGCTACCTGCATGTATGACACCTTTTATAAGCATATAAGGAAAAAACAATAATTCCTCCCTATCCCCATTGCTCACAAAATCTATTGTATTAACATAATGTAAATTAGTAATTAAATCACGGTAGTAAATACTTGCTATGGTTGCTACTTCTTGAAATCATCTTAAATGGGATCTCCACCATAATGTTGTTTTTCAGAAATAACGAGTAACATGGTCTATTAACCATGACAAACTAACGAGTCTGTGACAAACTAATTCATTTTTCCACGTGTCATTTATCATTTTGGTGCCTACTTAATGGGATTGTTGAGTTGGGACAACTTATCCTCTATCCAAAGCATAAGTTGAAGATGACTGGTAGTCCTACCATTGGGACCTGCCCCAATCACCGGAACAGAGCATTTGTATCTCCATCTGAATTGATGAGCAATGCACATCCTCAACCACCATCCATCCTTTGCAGCTGCTTCAGAAAGCTGAATCTCGGAAATGTCAGGACTCTCAGGAGGCCACCAAACCTCAAATGGTTGGCCGATCCTGCTGAAATAAGTAGGTTCTGCTAACTTTAATCCAATATGTACAGGAGCCTTTACAATCCATGCACACAGCAACTGCTTTCTATAGGTCCCTACATGTAACCTATATCTACTCTGTGAGCCTCCATGCGTTACCTCTATGAGCAAAGCTTCTAGGGGAGATGCCTCCAAAATAGGGGTGCAAGGAGATACAGTATAAGAATTACAGATCTGCATAATAAAGCATTAATGCCCTTCATCGTCTTACCACAAAAATACCCCTCTGCGTAGATACCTAATTACTCCCCGTAATTAGTGACTTTTTGCTTTTCGACGATTTCATCAAACGATTTGTGCCTTTTTTGAAGTACCGTAGTCTTTTTTTGTTTAGTTAGTTCTCTAATCTATATGTCAGTGTGACTTTTCCACAAGTTTTTGATTGATTCATCAAATGTGACAAAATTTGTTGAAAAAGTGCTCTAATCCTCCTCATAGAGTAATTTTATGTACAGTACCAGTCAAAAGTTTGGACATCCGTGTTCATGCAATGGTTTTCCTTGATCTTATTCGAATGTGCACATTGTAAATTCAGGCTGAAGGCACCAAAACCACAAAGGAACACATAGGGAAATAAGGTGGAAAGAAAGAATTGTGAAACCCGAATATGTGTTAAACCTGAGAATCCTCAAAGTACCTCCCTTTTTCTTTGATTAACAGCTTTACACTCCCTTGGCTTTCTCTCAAGCAGCTTCACATGGAATGACTTCCAATGAACAGGTAGAAGGAGAGTTCATTTGTGGAGTCACTGGCCTTCATAAAGTGTTTACGACCAAAGATGCATTTATCAGAGGCAATGTTGGCACACATCCATACAGTGCTGAGCCCGATTCCACAACTGTTCTAAGGCCGGGGTCAAACTTGCGAGTGTGATGTGAGAAGCTTGCGCGAGTCTCTTGCCTCAATACCTGGCACAGCCACTGGCGGTTCGGACCGGAGCGTTCAGCTACATAGAAATACTTGCAGCTGAACGCTCTGGTCCCGAGTGCCTGCGGCAGTGCCGGGTATTGACGCGAGAGACTCACGTGAGTTTCTCACATCACACTCGCAATTGTGACCCCGGCCTTAGACAAAATATAGCAAGAACCATCCAACTAAGTAAAGACAAGCAACAATCCATCATTACTTTAAGGAATCACCGTTATTCAATAGGGGGAATTGCTAGAACCTAAAAGGTATCCTCAAGTGCAGTCATTAAATCCATTGATCGCTATGATGAAACTGGCTCTCATGAGGACTGCCCCATGAAAGGAAAAACAATAATAACCTCTGCTGCAGAGGATAAGTCCATTAAGCTTACCAGCCTCAGAAACCACAAATTGACGACATCTCAGATAACAGCCCTCATAAATGATGCACAGGAATCAAGTAGCAAGCATTTCCATCTCAACATCAACTTCCAGAGGATATTGGAGGAGCAGATCTTTATGGTCGACTTTTTTGTACCATCCACCGTGTGAAACACAGAAAAGGTGAGCAGATTGTTTTTACGTTTGTGCGGTACAGCATGGAGGTACAGGTGAGATAGTGTGGGGGTGCTTTTCTGGTGACACAATTGATGATTCGTTACATATTCAAGGCACACGTATCCAGCATGGCTACCACAGCATTCTGCAGTGACATGCCATCCCATCTGGTTTGCAATTAGTGGGACCATCATTTGTGTTGCAAAAAGACATTGACCCAAACCACATCTCCAGGCAATGTAAGGGTGATGTTGTAAGGAGGTGGCTTTCCCTGCTCCTTACCTGGAACCACTTAGTCAGACAGCTGGGTTGTTGGGGGGAAGACTTTCTGCCCTGGACAGAAGGGACCATGTGACGGCTGGGGCAGAGAGGAAGAGACGGGGTGTGGTCAGAAAAGTGCGGGAGAGCAGAGCGCGCCAGAGAGAGGGGACAGCGTGCCAGAGAGAAAGCAGGCTGCAGCGCCGCGCTCCCCATGACAGAGTGCTCCCCGTGAGGGCACTAAGGCTGGAGTGAAAGTGGGGACTTGGAAGCCTCCATAATCTGAGAAGACTCTTCCCCTGACAGTGCAGAGACAGTGACTCGAGTGCAGCCCTGGTGACCGCAGTGACAAGCAAAGATCCCTGAGTGTGATGAGTAACTGCCCAGTGTGTGTGTGACATTACTACAGAGAAGCTGCCAGGCTTACAGAGACTCCTGCAGCAGTGACGGAGAGTCTGTGCTTTTTCCTGGTTCCAGTTTCACTTTGAGAAGAACAGGCTGCAGAGACATAACCCCGGAGTTTCCAGGAGACAGAGAAGAGACCAGGATCTCAAGCCCTGCTGGTGACTGTACCCACGTTGTTAAGAGGACCCTCCAATCAGGACCTCCCTGGGCTGATAAGTTACAAGAACACTCGTTAACTCTTTTGATTCCGCTTAACTGTTTACTGTTTAACTGATTAGCACATATTCTTGTTTGCTTCACATGTGTTTCTTTTCTCCTCTTTGCTGTCTTCGGTCTGAATTTACCATGTGCACCGTCGAACAGGAAGAAGAAAAATCATTGCATGAGCAAGTTTGCCCAAACTTTTTTTCTGGTAATGCTTACTGTTTATTTTGTCGTAATTGTTGCGCCATTTTGCAAAATGTGTGACTTTTTTTCTGCCGAAAGACCATTTTTACATTGGGCAAAATTCATGAAGCGATTGGGTCAATTTTGAAGAATTTGGTTAGAAAAATTCAACAAAACTAAATATAAATGAAACTTAAAAAGACAAAACAAAGTCAGGGCCATTGAGTTTGCAGATCCTACATGGACAACACTATCAGACTTACAATAAATGGCTCGTACGCTCTCATGGGCTGATCGCAGTTTTCCAGCAGCAAGGTCAAAGATGCTCCAGAAAGGAAAACAACATCAATGGGCGATACTATTACGGCGCAAGTGTGCACATGCTAATTGCTAGTGTAGCCTGAAGGTCACAGGAGGGGACGCACTGTGGGGTAATTGGACACAGTATGAAATATGCAAATGGATTAATCTTGTAATTAAAATGTTATATTCATTGTAAGATCAGGGATTATTCGTATCAGGAGGGGGAGATGTACACCGCTCATCTACCGCCCCAGCTTGGGTTGTAAACCATGTAATGAGATAAACAGTACGGTTCAAAAATGTTATGCAGGTGTTGAGAAAATTCTCCAAAGTAAGAATGTTTAAGAAAAAAAAGTGTTAAAATAAATGTACAAAATAAATTTGTGAATGAACATATAGACTTTGCTGATGCAGTAGAACTACCTTGTGTCTTGTTGCTGTGCAGAGTCTTGCTGTAGTGCATGACCTGTGACATGAAACCGTCTTCCAAAACCTCACCTTCATAGCAGAGTTTGGCTGTTCCTCACCCAGTTTTAAACCACCCATAATGTTTTTTTTTTCTGTTCCTGTTATTGACTGGATTTCAACCTACTTGTGAAAATGATGGTTATTATCGTCTGTTTGGGATTAATTGGTAAATAATTGGAAAAATACTCATCCACCCGTCTATAGTCCTACAGCATCATTGGCTTTGTGAAAGTGTATCTACAAGAACTGATGCTTTGATGTTGTTCTGTAGGCAAAACCAGCGCACGGTTGCACCCACTGAGTTGGGAGGCTTTTCTGGTCCATGTCCAAAAGAGCTGCGCCCGTCAGCAGGGATGTAATTAGGCACCTGGGTCAGATCTGCAGGTAATGGGCTGCTCCTCATGGAGAAGAAACCTTAAAGGGGTATTATAATCTCCAAGATCCCATTCCAATATGTAGTAGGTGTAATAATATAATAATAATAATAATAATAATATCAAATACATCCAGTCAGAAATGTGGTATAGTTCTTCTGATAAGCTATGTCGCTTACCCCATGTGCAGGGCACTGCAGTAGCTTAGGTATCCATGGTTATGACCACCCATTTAGTAACAGCTGTTACTGGTTGTAACTATGGTTACCTAAGCTACTGCAATGCCCTGTACATGGGGTAAGTGACATAGCTTATCAGAAGAACTATACCACATACATTAAGCTATTTGTTAATATATAAGATCTTGGAGAGGCAAATAGCAGAGGTTGCTGTTATATTGTCATGCACTTTTACACTATCAAAATACTGAGAAGCTCAAATTAATTTTTGTCAAATTATTACTAAGTTGCAGTATATCAATATACTGTGTAGACGTGCTGTCCATGCCTCTTTCCCCACAGTTGTGTTTTAACTGCACTGTGAAATTACGGCGATATCAGTATACTGTGAAAATACTAAACATTATGTCTGGGCTGTGACATCACTATGTGCACTATTTCTATGCTGTCATACCATTGTGTGAATTATCTCTATACTGTGACATCACTATGTGCACTATTTCTATGCTCACATACCATTGTGTTAGTTATCTCTGTACTGTGACATCACTATGTGCACTATTTCTATGCTCACATACCATTGTGTGAATTATCTCTGTACTGTGACATCACTATGTGCACTATTTCTATGCTCACATACCATTGTGTGAATTATCTCTGTACTGTGACATCACTATGTGCACTATTTCTATGCTGTCATACCATTGTGTGAATTATCTCTATACTGTGACATCACTATGTGCACTATTTCTATGCTCACATACCATTGTGTTAGTTATCTCTGTACTGTGACATCACTATGTGCACTATTTCTATGCTCACATACCATTGTGTGAATTATCTCTGTACTGTGACATCACTATGTGCACTATTTCTATGCTCACATACCATTGTGTGAATTATCTCTGTACTGTGACATCACTATGTGCACTATTTCTATGCTCACATACCATTGTGTGAATTATCTCTGTACTGTGACATCACTATGTGCACTATTTCTATGCTCACATACCATTGTGTGAATTATCTCTGTACTGTGACATCACTATGTGCACTATTTCTATTCTGGCACATCATTGAGTGAATTATCTCTATAGTGTGACATCACTATGTGCACTATTTCTATGCTCACATACCATTGTGTGAATTATCTCTATACCGTGACATCACTATGTGCACTATTTCTATGCTGACACACCATTGTGTGAATTATCTCTATACTGTGACATCACTATGTGCACTATTTCTATGCTGGCACATCATTGTGTGAATTATCTCTATAGTGTGACATCACTATGTGCAGTATTTTTATGCTCACATACCATTGTGTGAATTATCTCTATACCGTGACATCACTATGTGCACTATTTCTATGCTGACACACCATTGTGTGAATTATCTCTATACTGTGACATCACTATGTGCATTATTTCTATGCTGACATACCATTGTGTGAATTATCTCTATAGTGTGACATCACTATGTGCACTATTTCTATTCTGACAAACCATTGTGTGAATTATCTCTATAGTGTAACATCACTATGTGCACTATTTCTATGCTGTCATACCATTGTGTGAATTATCTCTATACTGTGACATCACTATGTGCATTATTTCCATGCTGACATACCATTGTGTGAATTATCTCTATACTGTGACATCACTATGTGCATTATTTCTATGATTACATACCATTGTGTGAATTATCTCTATACTGTGGCATCACTATGTATACTATTGCTATGCTGACATACTGTATAATTGTGTGAATTTTCTCTATATTATGACATTACCATGTACGATATAACCTATTCTTTGACATCACTGTGTGAAATATCCATGTGCTTCGACATTTCTGTGAGCAATAACCCTGTTCTGTAACATCACTGTGTGCATTATCAGTGTGCAAACATGAGAATTATCATCACTACATGCCTTATTTATCTGTGCACCATTACTGTGTTCTGACACTGTCTGTATTATGTCCGTATTGAGACATTACTGTGTTCAACATCCCTGTTTTGTGATCTTTCTGTGCACATAATCTCACTACTTACTGACGAAAAAGCATCCTGAAATCCACACCATGCAAAATATGCCCATAGCACTGTATTTTTTTCCCCCCTTTCCCGTTTTTTTCCCGTTCCCGTGGTGGATAGACTATTTTTTTATTAACTATATCCCAGGCATTGCAAAGGTTTTAATTACTGTAATACAAACGATTGGCTTACTTTGCTTCCTTTTCTCACTCACTAACATTGTGCTGTTTCAGTGCTAAGTTTATGCTCCTTTAGAAGCTGCTTTGAACTGCTGCTCGACAATATCCATATACTGTAATCAAAAAGTCTGCTTAGAGTAATACACATGTTAATAACATAGAGATGCTCAGACAGGGGGATACTATACACAGACAGTTTGAATATACAGTATTGATTTTCTTGAACAGCAGCTGAAATCAGCTTCTGAAGGAGCATAACCTAACCATTGAAACTGCATTGCAGCATAAGGTTTGGGAGAGAAAGAAGCATAATAAGGTAATGGAGTATATTGCAAAAATGCATAATTTGTAATGCCTGCAGTATATTTAAATAAAGCAAAATTGTTTCTCTGTAAAGAGGATTTGTCACTTGTTCAAAAAATTTGCTTCAATATATTTTTAAAATCCCTGATGTCCCCCGATTCTGTGTCTCTTTTCCGTTTTCTGCTGTATGGCTCCATTGCAGAGATATTCACATTTGTCTATTTTGGAGCGCTCTATGGGAAATCTCTGCTTGAAGTCCAACTTGGCGTTTCCTTAGAGACTCCTCTGGGGGCCTGGGCTTTGACCCCTCCCTCTCAGATGTTACCAATCACAGCTGTCCAGCTGTGATTGGCATCATATGGGAGGGAGGGGTGAAAATGCACGCCCTCAGAGAAGACTCTGAAAAAACACTCAGTTGGATTGCAAAGCAGAGATTTCACATGCTGTGCTGCAAAAGCAACAAATATGAATATCTCTGCAATGGAGCGACGCAGCACAAAACAGAAACGAGAGGCGGAATCAGGGGAGCTCAGAGGTTTTTAAAAGATATTTAACTAATATTTTTGAGCTAGTGATAGGTCCTTTTTAAATCACACGCTGTACAATTAGAGATCTATAAATATATATGGCACTGAAAATTCAATTCATTGGTGCAGAGAAATAATATAAACATCCAAATATTATAATAGCTGTAATAGTCATAATTTTATTTTTATATCACAAACATATTTTGCAGCACTTTACAATTAAACAGGAAAATGTGTAGGCAATAAAGACATTACCGACTAACACATAGTTCACTACTTACCGGAAGAGTGAGGGTCCTGCTCACAAGCTTACAATCTATAAAGAAAGAGTAGGGACACAATAGGCAAAAAGTGTTTGTCATGTGTGGTCCAGCCATCATTTTAATAAATAGCCAGCCAGTTTCTGTATACTGTACCGTAGTACAGTTACCAGGTGCTTTTGGGTGCATGGAGGATGCAGAGACTGGTAAGTAGGAGGGACCAGATTCTGAGGAAAATTTAGGAAGGGGGGACAGGAAAGAATTAGATTAGTGAAGTGAGGTGACAGGATTGTCTAAATAGATGTGTTTACAGAGCACGTTTGAAAATGTGGGGGCTAAGTGATTATTGGATTGTCTGGTGTAGTGCATGCCAGAGAACTGGTGCAGCACGAGAGAAGTCTCGGAGATGGAAATGGAAGGTTCGGATAATGGAGGTTGTTAGTCTAAGATCAGATCTTAGATCTTGCAGAATGGACAGCAGAGGTAGGATGATAGACAGATGAGGGAGGAGATGTAGGGTTCTGCCGAACTGTGGAGGGCTTTGTGGGTGAGCGAGATAAGTTTAAAGTGGTGCTGTAGTGGATGGGTAACCAGTGCAATGACTGGCACAGGGTGGAGGCATCAGTCAAGTGGCTGTACAGAAATACGACCTTGAATGCCGCATTCAGGACGGACTGGAGAGGAGAGAGTTTAGCAAAAGGGATACTGATTACTAGAGTTTTGCAGAATTCCCAGCGAGAATGAATAGGAGTTTTGCAGTTACAAAGGTGAGAAAAAATTGGATTCTGGAGATGTTTTTAACCCCTTTCTGCCAGCTGACGGAATAGTACGTCAGCTGGCTGTATCCCCGGCTTTGAGGTGGGCTACGGCGGTGAGCCCACCTCAAAGCCGCAACATATCATCTGTTTTCAACAGCTGACATGTGCACGCAATGGGCGTGAGTGGAATCGCGATCTGCCCACGCCCATTAACTAGTTTAATGCCGCTGTCAAACTCTGACAGCGGCATTTAACAATCGCTGACCCCTGTCACGTGATCAAGAGTCATCGGTGCATTGCCATCACAACCAGAGGTCTCCTGTAGACCTCTATGGTTGTTGATGATGGATTGCTATGAGCGCCACCCTGTGGTCGGCGCTCATAGCAAGCCTGAAATTCAGCTACATAGAGGTGATCTGTGCTTCACCTCTATGTAGCAGAGGCGATCGAGTAGTGGATGCTTCCCGCCTCCCATGGAAAATTTGTTTAAAAATATAAAAAAAATAAAAAAAAATATAAAAGTTCAAATCACCCCCCTTTCGCCCCAATCAAAATAAAATAAAAAAAAATCAAACCTACACATATTATTTGGTATTGCTGCTTTCAGAATCACCCGATCTATCAATAAAAAGGGATTAACCTGATCGCTAAATGGCGTAGCAAGAAAAAAAAATCAAAACACCAAAATTACGTTTTTTTGGTCGCGACGACAATCCATTAAAATGCAATAACCGGCGATCAAAAGAACGTATCTGCACAAAAGTGGCATAATTAAAAACGTCAGCTCAGCACGCAAAAAATAAGCCCTCACCCAACCCCAGATCACAAAAAATGGAGACGGTACTAGAAAATTGCGCAAACTTTGGAATTTTTTATAACCACTTAGATAAAAGAGAACCTAGACATGTTTGGTGTCTATGAACTGGTATTGACCTGGAGAATCAGAATGGTCAGTTTCAGCATTTAGTGAACCTAGCAAAAAAGCCAAACAAAAAACAAGTGTGGGATTGCACTTTTTTTGCAATTTCATCGCACTTAGAATTTTTTCCCCGTTTTCTGTTACACGACATGGTAAAACCAATGGTATCGTTCAAAAGTACAACTCGTCCCACAAAAAAAATAGCTCTCAAGGCCATATTGACAGAAAAATAAAAAAGTTATGGCTCTGGAAAGAAGGGGAGCGAAAAACGAAAAAACGAAAAAAGCTTCGGGGATTAAGGGGTTAAGGTGCAAATTGCATGAATACGTGAGTGATTGTGTAACGGGAATGGTGGACCCTCTGTGTCATGGTCCGAGGATTGCCTGGAGGAGGGTAATTAGGTGAGCACCTGACTCTTCACTAGAGCCCCTGATGGTGGTGCTACTCCAGGACAGACTACGGACGCATGGCGGCTGACAGCAGAAATAGGCAGACAAGTACAGGACAGGTAAACTGACTGATGGGTACTGGGGACATGGCATCTAGCAAGCGTGCTAAGGGTTAACTAATCACATTGCTCAGGCACCTCCCTGCTGGAGGAGGTGCCCTAAATAGGAGGTGTCACCCAGCTATTGGCTGGGAATGCTTTAGGGCAGTGCACACAACCCCTTTAAGAAAGAGGGAGTGCGCGCATCCTAAGCACAGTGCCTGGGCATCTGCTTGCCGTGCACGCACCCCAGGCTGCTTCAGACATGGCGGGAGGAGGAGCACAGGGGCAACGATGGTTAGTTAGCTGGCACTCCTGCTGGGGAAGAAAGGCAGCATGCATGGAGTAAATTTCAGATCCAAGACCATATAAAAAAGCTTATTCTTAAAGTGATTCTCCAGTCTGGAGACTTATTAGAAAGTCACCTGTCTAGCAATTCTCAATTGTAATGAATTTTTCAGAAAAGGCTCCCTCCATGCTTCACGCTTCTATAGTAAGCTGTAGTGATGGAGGAAAGCTTTTATTTCCCTCTGCTACAGCACAGCTGAGCAAATGTAATAATAAAAGAATTGCTGCTAAATTGTGAAGGTGAAACACAAATTTCACAGAACAGTATTTATGCAAATTAGGTTGTAAGTGTCCAGTGGGCGGTCTTAAATCAGGTAAATGCTCTGGCTGTCGTCCCTAACCCCCCAAAAACATTTTCCTTTTGGTGGTGATTCATGTTGACGCGTTCAGCACTGAAATGCTGTTCATCAACAGAAAGGAGAAGAAATTGGGGAGGAGTTAGTGCCAACAGTCAGAGCACTTACCTGGCTTCAGACCACCCACTGAGCACTTGCGTCCTAATTTGCATAATATTAAAAATTTCATTTTTATTATTAATGCTAAGTTGATCTGCACCAAGAAAGAAATGGTTGTCACAAGTATTTAAAGGGAACCTATGAGCGTATTTTTACATATGGTTGTAGCAATATGGTTTTAAAGCTGCTTCGATCCCAATAAAAATGATACCTTTTTTTGTAGAGATCCGATGTGCGAGTCAGGAGAAATCTGGCATGGAAGACATATGTAAATAAGGCTGGAAGTTCACAGGGGGCGTGTCAATGCACTTGAAAGAATCGTCCTTACTGTACTAACACGCCCCCAGTGCACTTCCAGCCTGATTTGCATATGACTTCTACACTACATTTTTCGTGACTGGCACATCGGATCTCTACAAAAAAAAGATCTAATTTTTATTGGGGGATAAGTTTCTGTACAGCCATAGCACTAGTTCCATGTTTAAACCATGAGGACAGGATCCCTTTAAATCTACTACTAGAAGCTATCAGTTTAGTGGATAAAAAAATGCTGACAGATCCCATTGAAGTAGATGTTGTAATGGCAGTTAAAGCCTTTGGATAAGAGGGGTGCTGTTTCCGATTGTCAAGATCCTTGTGTCTAATGATTGTCTTCTTTGGAGCCCTGATGAATTACAGGCCCATTATTATGTGTCAGTCATACTATCCTCTGCTACTTTAGTGGGCTAGCACGATCCTAAGAATATTTAGCAATTTGAGTAAATCTTCATATCTATGTAAGACTTGGCTGTAGACACTTTCCAGCTCTACTCCGAAAGGTTCCCAGGCAAAACAAAAGTCACGGATTTCATCAAAATCCATCTGGTCATGTCTATCACAAGCATCTGTAAGATTCGGAAGGGTTTCTTCACAGCAAATTGACCTCGTAGGGAAAGCAGAACGAGAAGTTGAGGGGAGTTGAAGCCTCTTTGAAGGTGTCTTGGGCCATCTAGGCCCGAGGCTGGCACTGTTCGTAAGCTCGTGGAGACGTTCCACCTGGATCCTTTGTTAATAGCTTGGCCTCAGTGGTAAAGTTCAATCAGTCTAGATATACTTATCGTAGAATCGTTTTTACCCAAGATATTTCTACCAGCAAGTATTTGGATGTTTATTTTTCCAGAATGTCCTATGATCCAGTGACAGATACTGTCACCAATAACCACTAAAGGCCATGAAATTGCTGACAAATAGAGAAAGGATATCACAGTCACTGAGGAGCCCTCCCCAATTATAGGGCATAACCTCATCTCCACATCACCTGTTTCCAGTCATAATGGACTAGAAGATGATCTACCATAGTAATACATTTGGACCGAAAAATGTATTTACCGGCGGTCACCTTTGTGACCATACTTATGCTCTTCACCAAAATATATTATTGGTTTCCTCCAGATTCTCCGGTTTCCTCCCTCACTCTAAAGACATACTGAATCCAGAAAGTGAGAGCCCCAGTGAATATATAAATATGTAATTACTTAATTATTGGTGGGGGTCCAAACTCCAGGACCTGTATTGATCATGAGAATGAGATTGTGAGATCCATTCATTCACTCCTTTTCCTTCCATTTCAGCCCTCGTGGACACCCCCCTGTGCCAGGTGGCCCACCGTCCTACCGATATGTAATCACTCTATGACACGGGAGTACGAATTTAAGAAATGCCGTAGCGCTCGATGTTTAGATGGAAGCTCCTTGTATGTGACGTGTAAAACCTGCCTGTTGGAACACATTTCATCGAATGATATATTTTATCTCGGCTATAGGAGTAAATCCCACGTATACCGTCCTGGCAGTGATTCCCAGGAGAACCTGTTCCTCTGCTTAAAAAAATCACCTTACTATTTATTCTGAAACTGAATAAGATGCCGGGTCCTTTGAGGTAAAGGATGAGAACCGTCTACATATGGTGGCTGGAATTTGGCTTTCAGACCAGTGTCATATTGGGGACCTTTGGGTCTATCCAAGGGAATGATTCTGAGGACCACGCAGAACGTGAGATCATCCACCTGTGAACAGACAGGAGATATTATAAATAAGATCTAGTAGGTTATTTATGATCATCCCATAGGAAACAGACACTGAGTGATTGGCTCCAAAGTTGCCTCCAAATGGGGTTGTCTAACACAAGAACTTTGGGAGAGTATGGCCGAGCCTGGACCCACTGATGAATCCCAGTATAACCCAGCATCAGACCATCAGTAGTACCTTTCCTATTAGGACAATGATAGTTAAAGAACAGCCAGATTCCGGCCACCTATCCATGAACAATTTATATTAGTTTTAAACAGAACAAAATCCCATGAAAAGTAAAAAATGCAAACTTTACAACAACAAAAAAGTTTCTCCATGTCAAACAGCTGTATGGTATAAACATGACTCATCAGATAATATCACTGCAGACACTGAATTTGCAGAGAGTGCTCAGAGATTTCAGCTCTGAAGGATGCGGAATTGGGAATTCAGCTCTGAAGTATAAAACAGATGGGTTCAGCACATGGAGCACCTATTCAACTCAATAGTGCAGAACACTGTTGAGGCCATTGTTTCGTTGCTGTGCATCTACGTAACTGAACAGTTCTGGCCGCCGACAGTGGGAACAGCTGATCAGTGGAGGTGCTGGGGTCTGGCACCCGGATCGATCAGACACCTATCACCTATCCTAAGGAAAGGCCATCAATATAAAAGTCCCGGACGATCCCGTCAATGGTGTGGCCAGTTAGTGGGTCAATTTGACTATATATGTTTTTGATTTATAGGAAAATAGTAAAACTGGAAGAAACCCAGGCAAACACAAAAACATGGAAAAACCAAAGGCTGATGTAGGTCAAACATTATTAATTGGGTTATCCAAGATTCAGATATACAGAGGGTATAGAACTGGAAAACCACATCACCATATACCGCATAGTTGCCATTCTCTGGTTTGTGGCTCAGCTCCCATGCACCTCAATGGGAGCAGAGCTGCAATACCCAAAAATGGCCACTACATGGTGTATAGGGCCATGCTTTTCCACATCTATCCATTGGCCACAGCGGGACGTGCAGACAGCTGATCAGTGGGAGTGCAGGGGGTCAGACTCTCACCTATCTGTTACTGATGACCTATCTTTAATATGTGGAGACCGGTCACCCTTTTAATCTGTAGATACTGTATATATTTATATATTATTATTATATGAAGCTTGAAGTGGGGACCAACCATGTTTCCACCAATTCTTCCACTTTATCTTACCAACAGTTAGCTTGAAAGAAGTCCCAAACTAGGTAACCCTGTCGTAGAGACCTAGGACGTCCTCAACAGACTCCTCTCCCAGTGTTTGACCATGAGGATCCAAAACTCTACATGGATACATAGCATGGACATATCATAGGTTCTGCTGTCCAGGGATCCTAAAAGAGAGAGGGGCCCATATTATAATCCAGAAAGAACACCATGGTTCCCGTGTCTCAATATTATGTCTAGATGCTGGTCTGTCAGATGAAGGATTGACCAGAGAGTCATGTTAGGGACAATAACTTTCAATACATTAGATATTGATAGTTAGGGGCCCAAAATGTCTATGTTGGCTGCAGGCAGGCTCAGTGTTCACAGGACAGTCTGTGTGTCCGATGCTCGTGAAATCAGCAGATAAGCAGGCCATAGGCACAAGGTCTCTGGAATAGAGGGCAGCCTGTTTATCTGGGGATGTGGAGGTCAGGGATCTGTCGTAGACATTGTCCTGGAGAGGATCACGCTTGTGACAGTCGCTGGTATCTGCACTGCAGCACAGATATAAGCAAATTCTCTTCTTTATGTATCGCGCCCTATGGAAATGCTCTCGGGCATCTGGTATTTGTTCATAAAGTCAAAACAAGAGATTATTTGCCCTAAACCATGCCACACACGCATAGGTTTTATGGACGGAATTTGGGGTTTTCAGGTGTTTCTGGTTAATTCGTCAGTTGTAACTTTTAAAAAAAAGTTTTTGCAAAAATGTTCTCCGGTCTTCCCTGTAGTTATTTAAAGGAGTTGTTCAGGACTTTAACTTTGATGGCCTACCTTTAGGATACGTCATCAATGTCTAAATGGCGGAGGTGCGACACCCGGCACCGCCACCGATTAGCTGTTCCCAGTGTTGGTGAACCCGGAACTGTTTAGTTGACTGTACAGTGATTGCAGCCGGTTACTGCAGATCCATTCAAATCAGTAGGGGGTGAATGTGCAGTGCCCGGCCGCACCCATTATGACGTTGATGGAGCTGTGCAGCTCCTCAACTGAGCAGTTTCCGCCACCACCAGGAACAGCTGATTAGCGGTGATTTTCCCGCGTGTTGCACCTCCACCGATGAGACATTGATGACCCATCCTAAGGATAGGTCATCAAGGTTAAAGTCCTGGTCAACTCCCTTTGAAAGTGATATAAAATGCGAGTCTTGATAAAATTCCCCTTTGTATATTTCTTTGTGCAAATGAAAAAGTTGTAAACAATTGTACTTAAAAAAGGTGGAAATAAAGCAGAAAAGTAAAAAAAAACAAAAGCATCTTTGAAATTGTGCACCATTTTCATAAATTTGATGAAAATATCTGCCAGGGAGAAAAAAAGAAAAACAAGACTTAAAAAAATGACTTAGAAAAATGCAAAATGATGATTTGGGGTAATTGTGAAAAAATTCAACATAACCACGGCGGCGGCGGTGGCAGCAGCGGCCCACTTTTTTTTTGCACCATAACCCCGACATAGTTCTCAGCCTACACCACTGGATATGTGAGGACCTGACCTAAGTGCTAACGTATGGAGACTTTCTTCTCTTGCTTCCATATACAGTAACTCCATACATATGGCATAAGACGGAGAATGTCACAATTTTGTAAAAAAAAACTTTGCCCTGGCTGGTGACAAATGGTATTGGGGGTTACAGCGAGAGCAGTAGTCGGGCAGGTGGCCTGATTGTTGGTTTTGCACCAAACTTGATTTTGATGGATCACCTCCAATGGGAGCGTGAATAATGAATTAGTAGGAGGACGGACCTGGAGATGCCTTCCTTGGGAGGTGAGAGGTTGGCTTTGCTATCTGCTTTTAAGGCTACTTTCACACTAGCGTCGGACTCGGCCCGTCGCAGTGCGTCGGGCCGAGATTCCGACGCTAGCAGTGAGACGGAGGCACAACGGAGGCAGCGGATGCATTTTTCCTGCGCATCCGCTGCTCCATTGTAAGGTGCGGGGAGGTGGGGGCGGAGTTCCGGCTGCGCATGCGCGGTCGGAAAAAGCGGTCCGTCGGCAGCAAAAAAAGTTACATGTTGTTTTTTGCTCCCGGCGGTCCGCTGTTATGGCTGGCAATCAGGCAACACAGTGTGCAGTAATCAGCGCACATACAGAGATCTGGCAATAACCAAAAACAATAGGACGAGCTCTGAGACGTGGAATCTCTGTAGACTGCAGTACCTGATCTATCCTCACACAACTATAAGCAGCAGTGGATTGCGCCTATCACTACCTATGCAACTCGGCACTGCCTGAGGAGCTGACTAGCCTGAAGATAGAAATACAAGCCTGACTTACCTCAGAGAAATACCCCAAAGGAATAGGCAGCCCCCCACATATAATGACTGTTAGCAAGATGAAAAGACAAACGTAGGAATGAAATAGATTCAGCAAAGTGAGGCCCGATATTCTAGACAGAGCGAGGATAGCAAAGAGAACTATGCAGTCTACAAAAAACCCTAAAACGAAAACCACGCAAAGGGGCAAAAAGACCCACCGTGCCGAACTAACAGCACGGCGGTGCACCCCTTTGCTTCTCAGAGCTTCCAGCAAAAGTTAATAGCAAGCTGGACAGAAAAAACAGAAAACAAACTAGAAGCACTTATCTAGCAGAGCAGCAGGCCCAAGGAAAGATGCAGTAGCTCAGATCCAACACTGGAACATTGACAAGGAGCAAGGAAGACAGACTCAGGTGGAGCTAAATAGCAAGGCAGCCAACGAGCTCACCAAAACACCTGAGGGAGGAAGCCCAGAGACTGCAATACCACTTGTGACCACAGAAGTGAACTCAGCCACAGAATTCACAACAGTACCCCCCCCTTGAGGAGGGGTCACCGAACCCTCACCAGAACCCCCAGGCCGACCAGGATGAGCCACATGAAAGGCACGAACAAGATCTGGGGCATGGACATCAGAGGCAAAAACCCAGGAATTATCTTCCTGAGCATAACCCTTCCATTTGACCAGATACTGGAGTTTCCGTCTAGAGACACGAGAATCCAAAATCTTCTCCACAATATACTCCAATTCCCCCTCCACCAAAACAGGGGCAGGAGGCTCCACAGATGGAACCATAGGTGCCACGTATCTCCTCAACAAAGACCTATGGAATACATTATGTATGGAAAAGGAGTCTGGGAGGGTCAGACGAAAAGACACCGGATTGAGAATCTCAGAAATCCTATACGGACCAATAAAACGAGGTTTAAATTTAGGAGAGGAAACCTTCATAGGAATATGACGAGAAGATAACCAAACCAGATCCCCAACACGAAGTCGGGGTCCCACACGGCGTCTGCGATTAGCGAAAAGCTGAGCCTTCTCCTGGGACAAGGTCAAATTGTCCACTACCTGAGTCCAAATCTGCTGCAACCTGTCCACCACAGAATCCACACCAGGACAGTCCGAAGACTCAACCTGTCCTGAAGAGAAACGAGGATGGAACCCAGAATTGCAGAAAAATGGAGAGACCAAGGTAGCCGAGCTGGCCCGATTATTAAGGGCGAACTCAGCCAACGGCAAAAATGACACCCAATCATCCTGGTCAGCGGAAACAAAACATCTCAGATATGTTTCCAAGGTCTGATTGGTTCGTTCGGTCTGGCCATTAGTCTGAGGATGGAAGGCCGAGGAGAAAGATAGGTCAATGCCCATCCTACCACAAAAGGCTCGCCAGAACCTCGAGACAAACTGGGAACCTCTGTCAGAAACAATATTCTCAGGAATGCCATGTAAACGAACCACATGCTGGAAGAACAAAGGCACCAAATCAGAGGAGGAAGGCAATTTAACCAAGGGCACCAGATGGACCATTTTAGAAAAGCGATCACAGACCACCCAAATGACCGACATTTTTTGAGAAACGGGAAGGTCAGAAATGAAATCCATCGAAATATGTGTCCAAGGCCTCTTCGGGACCGGCAAGGGCAAAAGCAACCCACTGGCACGTGAACAGCAGGGCTTAGCCCTAGCACAAATTCCACAGGACTGCACAAAAGCACGCACATCCCGTGACAGAGATGGCCACCAGAAGGATCTAGCAACCAACTCGCTGGTACCAAAGATTCCTGGATGACCGGCCAGCACCGAACAATGAAGTTCAGAGATAACTTTACTAGTCCACCTATCAGGGACGAACAGTTTCTCGGCCGGACAACGATCAGGTTTATTAGCCTGAAATTTCTGCAACACTCTCCGCAAATCAGGGGAGATGGCAGACACAATGACTCCTTCCTTGAGGATACTCGCCGGCTCAGATAACCCCGGAGAGTCGGGCACAAAACTCCTAGACAGAGCATCCGCCTTCACATTTTTAGAGCCCGGAAGGTATGAAATCACAAAATCAAAACGAGCAAAAAATAACGACCAACGGGCCTGTCTAGGATTCAAGCGCTTGGCAGACTCAAGATAAGTAAGGTTCTTATGATCAGTCAAAACCACCACGCGATGCTTAGCACCCTCAAGCCAATGACGCCACTCCTCGAATGCCCACTTCATGGCCAGCAACTCTCGGTTGCCCACATCATAATTACGCTCAGCAGCAGAAAATTTCCTGGAAAAGAAAGCACATGGTTTGAACACTGAGCAACCAGAACCTCTCTGTGACAAAACCGCCCCTGCACCAATCTCAGAAGCATCAACCTCGACCTGGAACGGAAGAGAAACATCAGATTGACACAACACAGGGGCACAGCAAAAACGACGCTTCAACTCCTGAAAAGCTTCCACGGCAGCAGAAGACCAATTAACCAAATCAGCACCCTTCTTGGTCAAATCGGTCAATGGTCTGGCAATGCTAGAAAAATTACAGATGAAGCGACGATAAAAATTAGCAAAGCCCAGGAATTTCTGCAGACTTTTTAGAGATGTCGGCTGAGTCCAATCCTGGATGGCCTGAACCTTAACCGGATCCATCTCGATAGTAGAAGGGGAAAAGATGAACCCCAAAAATGAAACTTTCTGCACACCGAAGAGACACTTTGATCCCTTCACGAACAAGGAATTAGCACGCAGTACCTGGAAAACCATTCTGACTTGCTTCACATGAGACTCCCAATCATCTGAGAAGATCAAAATGTCATCCAAGTAAACAATCAAGAATTTATCCAGATACTCACGGAAAATGTGATGCATAAAAGACTGAAAAACAGATGGAGCATTGGCAAGTCCGAACGGCATCACCAGATACTCAAAATGACCCTCGGGCGTATTAAATGCCGTTTTCCATTCATCTCCCTGCCTGATTCTCACCAGATTATACGCACCACGAAGATCAATCTTAGTAAACCAACTAGCCCCCTTAATCCGAGCAAACAAGTCAGAAATCAATGGCAAGGGATACTGAAACTTAACAGTGATCTTATTAAGAAGGCGGTAATCAATACACGGTCTTAGCGAACCATCCTTCTTGGCTACAAAAAAGAACCCTGCTCCCAATGGTGATGACGATGGGCGAATATGTCCCTTCTCCAGGGACTCCTTCACATAACTGCGCATAGCGGTGTGTTCAGGTACGGACAAATTAAATAAACGACCCTTAGGGAATTTACTACCAGGAATCAAATCGATAGCACAATCACAATTCCTATGCGGAGGTAGGGCATCAGACTTGGACTCTTCAAATACATCCTGAAAGTCCGACAAGAACTCTGGGATGTCAGAAGGAATGGATGACGAAATAGACAAAAATGGAACATCACCATGTACTCCCTGACAACCCCAGCTGGTTACCGACATAGAGTTCCAATCCAATACTGGATTATGGGTTTGTAGCCATGGCAACCCCAACACGACCACATCATGCAAATTATGCAGTACCAGAAAGCGAATAACTTCCTGATGTGCAGGAGCCATGCACATGGTCAGCTGGGCCCAGTACTGAGGCTTATTCTTGGCCAAAGGTGTAGCATCAATTCCTCTCAACGGAATAGGACACCGCAAAGGCTCCAAGAAAAACCCACAACGTTTAGCATAATCCAAATCCATCAGATTCAGGGCAGCGCCTGAATCCACAAACGCCATGACAGAATACGATGACAAAGAGCACATTAAGGTAATGGACAAAAGGAATTTGGACTGTACAGTACCAATAACGGCAGAGCTATCGAACCGCCTAGTGCGTTTAGGACAATTAGAAATAGCATGAGTAGAATCACCACAATAGAAACACAGTCTGTTCAGACGTCTGTGTTCTTGCCGTTCTACTTTAGTCATAGTCCTGTCGCACTGCATAGGCTCAGGTTTACTCTCAGACAATACCGCCAGATGGTGCACAGATTTACGCTCGCGCAAGCGACGACCGATCTGAATGGCCAAGGACATAGACTCATTCAAACCAGCAGGCATAGGAAATCCCACCATTACATCCTTAAGAGCTTCAGAGAGACCCTTTCTGAACAAGCCGCTAGTGCAGATTCATTACACAGAGTGAGTACTGACCACTTCCTAAATTTCTGACAATATACTTCTACATCATCCTGACCCTGGCATAAAGCCAGCAGATTTTTCTCAGCCTGATCCACTGAATTAGGCTCATCGTAAAGCAATCCCAGCGCCTGGAAAAATGCATCAACATTACTCAATGCAGAATCTCCTGGTGCAAGAGAAAACGCCCAGTCCTGTGGGTCGCCGCGCAAAAAAGAAATAATAATCAAAACCTGTTGAATAGGATTACCAGAAGAATG